>NC_032021.1:1501563-1691488 GCF_001865875.1 Lupinus angustifolius | reverse complement strand
TATATATATATATATATATATATATATATACATACATAAAGGTAGAATACAATGCAAATTGAATTCAGTGATAATTAACACTGCTGGATAAAGGTAGAATGACTTAACTTTGTTTCCACCAGGGTAAACCGATCCCCTATATAAACAGTTCTAAAGCTAAGATTTAGTTGGTTGAACTTTTACAAAAGATTACAACATAATAAGCAAAGAAGCTATGTTTTTTGGCTTTAAAAAAATCACTTTTTGAAAGTATAAACAAGCAAGTTCTAAATACCGAAATTCAATGCAACAATCTGCACATCATGAACCCTGTAAATTGACTAAAATTAAAGTTCAATTTTCCCCCTCTTTATACAATCACAGGAATACAAAAACAGAACATGTGCCCCTCACTTCATGTTTCTATGCAATTGGATGAACACACAATATATAAAACAAAGTTGTAATATCATCATGCTATCATCCAGTTTCCCCCCTTTTTAATCATATTCATAACTTAAACCTAATCATGCTAAAAATTGAAATTAAAACCAATTCATCAGAAATTAAAGCACTAAAGGTTAAAATAAGATTAGATTAACAATAACCTGAAATTTAAGCAACAGTTAGAGATTGTTGTTTGGGAGGTTGCATAGGATTATGAGAATCTTGAAGAAAATCTTCAATATTGTAAATAACGGTGACGTAGAGGGAACAACTAGGGCAACGAGCAATTTCTTCACCAAGTTTGAGATCTTCCTTTGTGATTTGAAATAGGTCCCCGCATGGACAAGGGTATGTGTATGCTTGCAACTCCTGGTTCCATTCCATGTCCTCTATTTCAACATCGTCGTACGACATCGTTTCACCCTTTTTCTCTCTCAAGAGGCTTTGGTTGCAGACTCTGTTTTTGGATTCAAGGAATGAATGTAAATTCTTTATCTAAGGTTTTTTATATTTTGCAACTTAGTCCTGCTATCTAGGGGTGTTTCTTATATCGACGAGGAAAACCTAGGTGACCTCATAATTAAAACATTTTGTTCTCTAAAAAATAAAAACATTATATTATTCTTAAAATATGTTTTTATATAACCTTAGAAAAAAAATCACCAAATCATCTCTACAGATTTCCTTAGATGATTTTGTCCCTCATAATTTTGTATGTTATTGATTAAAATATAAATTTTATCAAGGAGGTATTGGTACAGTTATATAAGATCATACTACATTTCTATTATTGTATTAGATTAAAATTTAAATATTAAATATTTGATTTGTGAAAGTAATATTTGATGGGATGAACATTTAAGCACCCCAACGGATATTAATCATTTGTGATGAATACCATGAGTTATAAAAAACATAATTTCTAAAGGACCAAATTTCCCATAAGGAAATCACATATTATTTGATTGATTTCTCCTTTAGAGATTAAATTATTTTATAAATAAATTTATTTAATGGCTTTATTTTTCAAAAGTATATAAGATATGTATATATATACCTTTAATATAATATTATTTCTCTAGTAATTCTATTTTTCTAACTACCATTGTAATATCTAGAGTTAAATTTCGAGTAAGATGCATAAAGTCCCCACAAATTTTATGATTTTTGAAAGTTATTATTAAGAATTATTTTTTATTTCTAAATACTTATTAAACTTTATTTATTGATGAAATTAGTTATTATAAAAAGTTAATCTTAAATTATTAGCATGCCAACAAGAAAAGAGATATTAAGAGACTCACAATAATAACAATACAATAGTACATATTAGTCAATATTGATGGTGAGAGGAACTATTGTGAAAAATAAAAATCAATTGAAAATAATAGGATAGATATATAGCAACCACCCGACATTTAGGATTAACAAAAAATTATGAGTAAAATTCTTTTACTATTAAAATTAGCTTCCATGCAATAATTAATGTGATCAATAAGATGTTGTGTAAGATAGTGTTAGATCTTGATAAAGATTAAAAGATAAAAAGTTTAATTCTTGAGAGGATACTTATTAGAAAGAATAGTCATACATCTCAAAAATGATTAGTTCTTTATCCATAAAATGAATAGATATTTTTTATAATAAAAAAGAATCAATTTTATCAACAATGAAAGTTTAAGGAGTAAATAAAAATAATATTTGATGATAACTACTTATAAAAAAATATAAAGTTTAATAGATTTTTATGAATATTTCCTTAAAATTATTATCACTCATAAGAATGCAAAGCTGGTTTTGACTTGCCCTAAAAAAATGTCAAAGGATCAATTCAGTGATGAGTTTTCAGATTTTAGTATTGAGCATTTAAAAAGTATAGCATGCTACCCATGTAGATTTTAGAGAAATTACCAAAATCTATCCAAGAGAAATGGTTTTGTATGACTTTGATAATTTGAAAATCCAAGACACTGTTTCTGGGTGGAGCATTATATGATTTGGAAATCCAGCATAAGTTTGCAATAGATATATTATCGAGGTTAAATAATCAACATGTATAGTGGTCCTATTCAATTCTATTCAAAAGGAGGGTTAATGATGAAGAATGATCATCTTCATTAATAGAGAGATAAATATATTATTTTACATGTATTTTCAATGATAAAAGAGTTATTATATTGTATATAAAAGGATAAAAATATCTTTATTGTTTCCTTTGTTTTTGTGGTACTTATCTCTCCGAGAGCATGTTACTCGTTAATGATGTTCTATGATCATTATTAAAACCTTTAAGTCTTCCTTAGTTTCATTTCTTGTATTTTCTTCTTTTGACATAATTTGGAATAAATTGTAATAGAAAATCGTCTCATATTAATCAAAGAATGTCTTCTTGGATAAAAACGTTGGCTTGGCCATAGTTATCCTCGTATAGCACAAGTATATGTGACACTTGTTACATGGGTGGGTCACGTGGCCAGGATTAGAGGAATGGGGATCTGTTGTCCCCAACCATATCCCCAACTACGTTTTTCACCAATCACAATGAAACAAAACTGATAAATTTATGAACATTTAATTTTTTTTAACTGATGTAGGATAATATGTTTGGTCTGAGACAGCGTCTGTGACAGCAGATTCTTATCCTAGATTAGAGTGCTAATTATTAAAGTGAACCTAGTATGGTACATGGTAGTATGTCCAAATCTGATAGAGCCAACAGAAAATCATACTTTAATACCACATATAGCTGGTGGTTTTGCATATATATACTATATATTATTATATTGGAGTTCCTGTTTTACTTCTTTTATCACTTATCTGAATGAACCCATTATCCTTATATATATACATCTCACTCTAGTTTGCTTCCTATCTATCTTATCAATAACTCATACTGCAACACATTCGAATTTGCTTCCTCTCAAATTCTCTAGTACTTTGGCTGCTGTGTTAGATTTCTAGCAATGTCTGGGTTGGTGGACATTTGGACAAGAGAGCTGTCTAAGTTAAAGGAAAAGGGTCAGAGCCCTATTCAACATGAAACTTCCCAAGGGATTCAAGAGAAAGTAAACATCTCAACAAAGTTGGCTGTAACTGTTGACAAACTCATCAAGTTTAACAAGTCAAGGCTGCTGTATTCTGAGGCTTCACTTTCCATGCTTGTTGAATGTTTTAGCCCTTGATTGGGGGAAAACTTAGTGTATATAACTTTTTTATTGTTGTTGTTATAATGATGGTACAAGGTTTTCAGCTATTATACCATGAACTAATAGCATGCATGCACAAGGTTATCCTATGAGGTAACTGTAATGTGTGAGAGAGAGTGAGTGAGTGTGTAGGTAAATACTGCTTTAAGCATAAGGTTATCCTGTGAGGTACTCTAATGTGTGTGTGTGTGTGAGAGAGAGAGTGAATGTGTGTGTAAATACTGTTTCAATTTCTAAGATGATCTCATGTTAATATAAAACTTTGGAGATATAAATCACTTTGAACTCTATATTCAGAGATAAAATGTATAAACATACAAGAGTTTAACCAAATGAATCAGACATTCATATACTTCCCTAATAAAATTCCATGTTAACTTACAACTTCGAAGATATAAATCGCTTTCTATATTTAGTGATTAAACACCATAAAAAGGGGAAAATAACCAAGTGGGTCAGACATTTAATTTTATCATTCTCTTTTGTTAATTTATAAATAAGTTTCTATTTTATCCACACAAAAAAGTGAGAAATTGAGCATTGGCCATTAGGACATGCAAGATTAGGCAATGGTTCAGAGTGGAATGAGATTTTCTGTCCCTAGATAAAACACGTCCCCGTGTACCAAGCCAATCAAACATTACTAACTAGCATAAAAAAGTTACTTTATCATTTTGTGATTTTTTCTTTTTAAGTAGATGGCAATTTTCCATTAGGTTGGAATACAATGGGACACAAAAAAGTGAGACAGGTGATCCTAGAATGTACCTTTTTCATTATGATTTTGGGGAGAGCTAGCAAGTAAAACATTTCAGGGTAAGCACCACATATGGTGCAACTTGCATGTGAACATTTTTGATGTGTATCCACGTTACAAATAAGAGTGGAAAAAGGGTGAAAGCTGGCTGCTACAGCAGACATATACTTGGAATTAAGCACACTTTTCATGAAAGTTATATTATATGGCCTAATAGGACCAGTGGATTGTCATGTTCCACAACCAAGTTTATGGGTAGCTTCCTCTCTTAGAATGTTAAATTGTTTTCAGGGAGAAAGACAAATGCACCCTTCTGGACTTTTGTCACAAATGCAGCCTATAACGTACAAAGCAAATGAAAGGGACTGTAAATGGGCTGGGACAACTTGAAGCTACCCATGCTACAGACTTTTCTTTGAGAGACCTTTTATTATCTCATAAATTTTCGGCCCAATGATAAGGTTTAAATCGTTAGTAAAATTGCATACATCTATCCTATGTATAAGCTCGAGCACTCGAATTCGAACCTACTTAAGAAGTAACAAACTCTTTATCACTTAGATGGACCTACTTATCTTGACAAGAGTTCTGATATTTTAAGGCATCTATACATTTGTTTTCTTTTTAGTGTTGCAGTATTATTTGTCTTTCATTCATTTTCTTCTCTCTTCAATTGTGAGAGTTTGTTTATATTGAACATCACATAATTGACTATTCATCGTGAGAAGGCTTGTTAACAAAGAAAATGTTCCAACACACGTCACCTCTGAACTCTGAAGTAATTAGAGGAAGAATTTTTTTTCAAGATATGAGTATTAACACTACCATAGATAAGGGCGAATCAAATTAGATCAAACTTTGTGTTAAGCAGGCTAAACTTATAGTATACAAGAAACTCCGCCCCTATCATATTTGATGTCTTCATCCAATTAAAAAATCTTATTTGATTAGAAATAAAACTATAATAACATAAATTAATATTTTTACAGTATTATATGAAGTTTGATTTACTAAATAGTTTAATAGTCCTATTAAACTATTTAAATATCTACGATATTAAATATCTACCTTCTGTTGTCACAAAATTACCTAAAAGAAAAAAGAAAAGTAAAAGCAATAATTGAATGGTTGTGCTTATCTTGTTCCTGTTTTCATTTCAACTTTTGGTGGACGTGGTGTTCAAATCCATCTACAAGGACCAATGGGCTAGAAGACAAACAAAGTGGTCATACTAAGCCTATAGATATCTCCCACCGAATATTCTAAATAAAACTATCAGTATATCCTATTCAATGGAAATCATTTGTTGCAATTTTTATGAAAATTGAATTAAAAAGTGTCACTTTAATTTAAAAGAAATTTTAAAAAAAAGAAGGTAAATTAACATTTTTATTTTCTATTGGTATTTAATCGGTTAAGGACACATATATATTATTTTTGTGGAATATAAATCCTTTTAATCAATGGAGAAATAAAATTTTAAAAAACCAAAAAAAATCTAATATATAATAACATATTCATCATTTCAAAGTATAATGAAAAAAATATAAGGAAATTGAAACACTTGAAAGATTTTATTCATTTTTGTGTTACATGTGAACTTTGTTCCTATCTGAACCTTCATTTCTGTGTGCCACCCCTTTCCATTAAAGGTGCCCCACGTTTCTGACATACATAACATGCACTCTCACAAGAAAAACCATAACCCCAATTATTGATATTAATCTTTTCATCTTCCTATATAAACAACACTGCCTCATAACTAGCCTCAGAAAGTGATTATTATTATTATCTGAGAGAAAAATGTCAGCAATGGTAGAGGTATGGGTTGGTGAGCTAACAAAGCTCACAGAAAAAGTTCTTGCTAGAAAGCCCTTGATGAAATTACCCAAAGAGAAACAAGGTTCAGAAGTGGAAATAAAAGAAGCTCAAAAGAAAGAAAGTGTGGGAGATAATTCAACTATGTCAGAATCAACCGTGTGTTTGCTTATGGATAGGTTTGTTCCTTGGTAGAGAGAGGTTTAGTATATCCTATATATTATGTATATGTATTTATATATTTATATATTTATGTACTTTTGTTCTTAGTCCCTTATAAGTGTAATAAGCCATATATGTAAAAATGTCATGAAGTGGTTTTGGTATATTTGAGGATATGAAGCCAAATTGAATTTTTTTACAAGTTATTAAACCCACCCCAGAATTTGATATAGAAAAGTAGAAATTTTGTTTTACAAATTGTTTCAGTTTTTTGAAGTTCAAATGAAATGAAAAGTTGGAGCTTGAGTTTGATACACAGGGATAGCAATCATGCAGTGATGAACCTAATCTCAATTATATGTCCACTTATTATATATTCTAGATGTTAATGGAAAAGTTAATTACACATGAATAACAAGCTACATCTCCACCAGATTATGCAAAAACCAAGTGGAATAATTTGTAAGCATGGGTGGAAACTATCATATATGATCTGGATCTGTTTAGGAGTCGATTTTTGGAAGAAAATGAAGAGAAATAAAAAACTTGATAATCAACTTATAAGTGAACTCCTATCTATTTTAACCGTTCAAATATTTTATTGAAGCCCATAAAAGTTTGGAAGTTTCATGATATTATTATTAGTGACCATGTGATCTCTCATCTCTGGATATCTGTGCTGCAAAAATATCTTCACAAGTCACTAAATAACTATCATTACTTTTGTGGTAAGGACAATAGGCCAGTTTGTATCATAGTAAAGGGAATGAATGAAACAGATTCTTTATGTACTCCATAGATATTTTTACAAACATGTCAACATTAATTTCAGTTTGTATCATAGTAAAGGGCTATTAGTATTACTACTCCTCCTACTGCTACTAGTAGTACTAGTTGTTTTTTGATTGTGGCTTATAACTGGATTGAAGTCACTAAACCATTCACATCTTGTTAAGGTATCATCACTTCAGCCTTTTCCCCGAGTAGATCGAATTTTGTCAGTACAATAATAATTAAGCCTTTATCCCATTATTGAATGCTTTGTGAGTGATAATGTTTTCAAAGAGATTGAGCAACTCCATTACTGTCTACAGTGTACTCATCATAGTCAGTTTAGGCCACAGAGAATAAAACAGTATCTGTGTCTTCAAACATATCCAACCACTTGAGTTTTCTCCCACACTTTTTTGGATGTACTCTAATGAGTTGATATCAACATGCATAACATAAGGTTATGGTGACAAAATAATATATATCAGATAAATGGTAGCAAGTGCACTGCCAAATTGTTTTCATCCATTAAAATAATGAGTTTTGAGTGAGATATTAGCTAGCATTTGGTTTGGAACTAAAATAAGGTTATCACTTATGTTCAATTCATTTGAGCTCAATTCAAAAGTAATGAACCACTACACCAGAAACAGAAAAGGTTTAAATCTTTGAGAAAGTTTAATTTATATGAAGAATCAGTTTATAAGATACTGATTAAGCATGGCCAGTAGAGTGCCGAAGAACCAGCAATGTGACTGACCAGAATTAACTATTAAAGTGCTTATGCTCTAAATTTGACATTGTACATAACACACTCATAAATTTACATTTATACTTTCTAGAAATAGATAGATATTCTACAGAAAAAAAGTACAGGTTTAAAGAGTAAACATGCAGGGACCTTATAAGCTGAAATACATTTTGCAGTAAACAGAAAACTAATTTGACTTGGTTTTGTGAAGAAAAACCATATTACATTTGAAAATTGGATCAAAGATGCAATACCAATATACCATCGCATGCATTACTTCCAGCTATCAACATCATCTACAAGTTATAGAGTAATGAAAATTAAACCAAGACTTGTGCTAGCTTTCAGAGTTTAAAATTGTAGCATAACTCAACAAACTGATTGATTAATATGACATAAGTACAAGAAAAAAAAATGATTTTCCCTCTAGCAGGATCATTCCTACCTGTTTAAATATAGTACTTTTCCGGAGTAGACGGAACCAACAAGTAGAAATTTGTAAAACATTTTCATTGGAAGGTTGTTCTCCATAAGGAGTCACAGAATTAGAAGGAACTTGCAATGATAGAATTGCACAAGCAAGCTTAGTTCCAAGCTGTTAAAGAATGCATCCACAACCACAATTATGGATGAGTGGTTATTATAACTAAGAAAAGATAAAACCAAACAAGGCAAGTAGGCAACATTCATCTACAAACAAATCACCTTATCCCATATATGCCCCTTGATCTTCTTCTGTCCAACTTTCATGTATGATCTTCTTCTGTCAAACCAGATGCTTTGTCATACCAATAGCAACCTTGTTTCAATCCTTTTGGTGGGTTTGGACAGCTCAGAAGCAATATGAGCTGGTCCCAATCAACAAGTTCCGAATTCACAATAACCTTCTCAGGTGCTATTTGATTTGTTTGGCAAACCATCTCAGCATGCATGATTTGTTCAACTTCAAAAACAGACAATAAACTTTTGAGCATCCTTGAAAATTTGCCAATGCTTTTCTTTTTGTTCTCATCAATCCTATAACCAATGCATTTTTTGACAAGTGAAGCCATCATGATCCAAAAACACACTCAAAAACCCATGAAGCAAATTAAATTAAGGTGATATCAATTATCAAGGACACAAAAAGCAGTGAAGGAACATAAAAAACAAAGGTAAGAAATTGAAGACCTGAGTGTAATGACTAATGAAATGTGTTTCCAGAAATAAAGGTTGAACAGAAATCGCTAAGAAAGGAAGAAATGGACAACATTGTCAGCTTGGAATGTTCGAAACTTGAACCTAAGGAATGTTCTGCTACTGTATCAGTCAAATCATATTACATTTAATTTTGGATTTAACCATGTCATTTTAGACCTCAAGCCGAAACAACAATTTACTATTACCCCTATGTTTCAGAAGGAAAATCTTACAAAAGCAAAGAAAATGATCATGTTTTAGAGGAAGAATAATGATTTCTGTTGTACCATACTAGCAACAATATCAAACATAACTGTTTTTTTTGTATAAGGAACTAATCAAAGATAACTATTTATGTTAGTTACTTGTTTTACAAGATTTCTTTTCTTATCTTCTCTTGTATAAATAAGTCATATTGACTCACTTCTTATTCAATCAATTCAATAATCATTCAATGAATGATTTTCCCTTTCTTTCTTTCTTGCTTTATCAAGATTGTGCATGGCTCTACCATTTTAACATGGTATCAAAGCATAATTATTCGATTGTTTTCCCTTTGAATGCATGGAGTTGTGGAATCTTGCTCTATGGAGTCTCCTCGGTTTACCTTATCTTTAGACACGATGAAAATTTTTCTTTGTTCATGCAAGAACCAAAGAACCATTCAAACTCCTTCATTTCATTCATCACCACTACCAACTCCACAAAACCATCAGGACCATCAAGAATACTCATTATGTGCTTCCGCTCATGTCTTCCATCTTCTGTGATTGTTCTTGTTTTCAACATGCAAGAAGCTGCAAGGGAGATAAATAGATTTTTCTCCATCATATTCCTCCAAATCTCATCCAAACAAATCCTAGAATTCAGTGTTTCATTCTCCAACTTCGTCTCTTCTTAGTGCAGAATTTGCTCAATGCAAAATTCTTGCCATTTCTTCTCTATGTGATGCTTGGTCTTGATGTTGCTGTTGATTCTGATTTCATCATTTTCATTGGAAGAGGTTCAAGGTGCTGATGGTTCCATACATAAAGAAATGTGTTGATGGTTCCATGCATAATTAGGTTGATGTTCTTTATCTCAAGAAAAAAAATATTTATGACATAACCATGCAAGAACCTCATCATGACATGCATTCTCAACTCTACCAAGATCATATTACATCAAGTAGAATTCTTTTTCAAGCTCTTCAAGAATTGTGTACCATGACCAATCTATCCTATATAAGATTATATAATTTTCTTATTATTCTTCAACATTTACTCATCTTTCTTATAAATACGTCATATTGACTCACTTTTTATTCAATCAATTCAATAATCATTCAATGAATGATTTTCTCTTTCTTTCTTTCTTGTTTTGTTAAGATTGTGCATGGCTCTACCATTTTAACACTTTTCTTAACATTAATTATTTTTTTGATTTAACCAAATATATTTTTTCACCCTATAAATTAGAAAAATTAATCATTTTTGGAATATGTGATTTCTCTCTCAATTATATCACTCTCATTGAATCAAAATTTTGACATTATGATAGATAGAGATTGACCTTACTAGTAGAACAACATCTCATTCATATGAATCATATTAATTGTATAATTATATTGGTTAAATGTATTTATAAATAATAATTCATTTTTAAAGTTGACTAAAAAAATAAATTTAATAAAAAAACCTACAATGTAATTTGTAAAACATAAGTATGTGTTTATAAAAGATAGTGAACTAAAAGGGACCACTCTTTTATATCTTAATATGTGTAGCTAATCAAATTCTAATAAAGTAATATATAATATTAGTTAAAGTTTTTAAAACTTTTCCTTTTAATTAAGTGTCACTTTTTAATTGGATGCGACATTAAATAAGAAAGAAGATGTAATCTCTATTAAAATTCAAAAAGGTTATCACTATTCATATTTCTTGTAGATAAGGATTATGCTCCTCAATCGTAAACAACATGAGACACAACCACAAAAAAACAACTTTATTTTCTTTGGAGGAAATAAGGTTAAGAATAGTTTATGTTTAGAATATTAAAGAATCTACATGGTTCATCTTGGACATGCATTTGGAAACAAAAGTAACGAAAACTAAAATCCATTCACCATATTCATAAATATATTAATATATATCATTTAGTCTTGATGATTTGGCTATACGAGATAATGTTGATTATATATAGTATTATTACTTTAAATATATCTAGTATTTAAGATTTTCTGTCCCAAAATTTCTTGTCATCATGTCACAAATCAATCATATCCTACCAAATAATTTATCACCCTCTCCTTAATCATACATAATCCTTTGAATTCCATTATAAACTCTGCAATTAAAGGATCTAAGCAGGCCTCTGAGAAATTTATATACAAGCCAGCTTACTTTTCCCCCTTGTATAAATCTCAAGATAGAATCACATGGTTAAGAATCTGTATCTTTTTCACTAAGGCTATGTTTGGTTCCATTGAAAATGGAAGGAAAGAAAAGATGAGGAGAGAAAAGGAGAAGAAAAGCTTATTTTCCATCATTTGGTTGGAAATAAAATAAATGAAGGAAAGAAAAAATAGCTTGGGGCCATTAAAAACTTTTTCTCTCATATATGGAGAGAAAATGAATGAAAAAAATCAAATTGGCTCTTAACTTATATTAATAAGGCTTGTATTTTGTTGTTTAAACAATTTATATTTCACTAATATACATTTTTTCTTTCTTTCATATCATATAATTAAAAAATCACTATTTTTTACTATGTTTCTTCTCTTCAAGTTTTATTTCATACATTTTTCTCTTAAACCAAATACAATGTAAATTAAACTATTACTTTATTATCTACCACAAAAATTAAAACTTTATTAAAATAATTAATTTATTTCTTACATCTTTTTAAACTTTTTAGTTGTATTGAAAAAATTTAAGCTATTTTTATTGCTTTGATTCTTTTTTATATTACGAGAAAAGATGATATGATCCACACGTTTATGTTCTCTTTTCAGCATTTGATTGAAGATTCAAGTGAAGAAAACAAACAAATACAATAATATAGTGGAACTTATGTCTTCATGTTATTGTCCATGTCTTTTTCATTATTAGTTATAAGAGTGTAATAACTATGAACTGTCAATGTAAAGATTTATACACATTCAATATATTATCATATTAATTTGTATTATTATTATTTTTGGAAAAATCAATGATGTAAATAACATAACAACAATATATAAAATTCATACATTTTTTTCTCTAATTATAATTATATTTTTTCATCCAGTTTCCTTTCATTTTCTACCATACCAAATAACTAAAAAGTTATCACATTTTTTACTCATTTTTTCTTCTTTACTTCCTCAACTTTTCTTTCCTTAACTTTTATTTCCTATGTATCACGCCCCAATAAAGCGAAGTTGGCAAGTTGTCTCCTAAATATGAGTTTGGATTTTTTTTATAAATAAAAAGCAAAAAAGTAAACCATACATTGAAGATACTGGTTTTGTATTAAAAAAAAGAAATTAAAGAATCCACAGTTTACCAAAATGTTATAGTACCAAAATGTTATAGTAACATAGTTTTTTAGAATTTAAGTAGTTATCTTGTTAGTTATTTTTTGTATTGTTATTATCTTATTGTTTATAATAATTTTTGCTTAATAACAAATTACTTAGACTAACTCATATTTAAATTTAACAAATCTTTATACTTCAACATTTTTTCAAAACAGGTAGATTAAAAATGTAAAAAATGTAGTAATTGTATTAAAATTTCCCAAAGAATGTCTTCTAGCTCCCTTGGCCTTGAAAGTGAAGGGTGTAAAATATTATGATGTAACCATCAGTAATAGTCCCTCACATGCAGGGCACGATTCTGACTCAAGCACAGAAGCAACCAAATTGAATTGAATTACATTGCTCCCTCTTTCTAAGGAAACAAACTGCTCCATTGGTTTACTTCATCCCTAAGCATACATCACCCCTTCTTTCTTATTGCCTTTACACTTTTATTATGTACACACAAATCATAATACTTTTTTTACATTGTCTTTTTCAATCAACAATTAATGTACATAATGAAACCCACAAAGGTGACATGAAAAACCAAACCCAATCAAAATAATTATAAAGAAACTTAATTCCTATTTTTGATAGTATTTGTTGAAGCTGCCACAGGGGAACCAAAACATTCACTTGGCGCGTGTTCTGACATTCTTGCATAGTTTGCGAGTGAAGAGTAGTTCGATGCACGAGGGGAAGAATCATAAGTAGGGCTACTATCTATAATCTTCAACTCAGGCACGTGTTCACTCACGCGCCACACCTTCACGGACTTATCTAAACTCCCAGTATAAACTTTCCACCGTTGAACGCCGTTGTGAGGTTCTTCCTCAACCGCGATGCACTTAACTGGGCCCATGTGGCCCGTCAGAACCGAAAGGCACAAGTGGGCCCCACTATCTTCTCGCTTCCAAACGCAAACTTTCTTATCAGCGGAGCCGCTGAAAACTAGGCTCCCGGCCGCCGCGAGACACAGCACCGCCAGCTTGTGCCCCTTCAAAACGCCGCCGTGGTTGAGGCCGTTGTTTTTACCGTCACGCTCCCAGTAGTTCACAATTCCGTCAGATGAACCGCAATAAACCACCGTTGATAAATGGTTCACTGCTAAAGAAGTTACAGCGTTTTCTTGCTTCAACAGAATCCTATCCAAAACGTGTTTCGTTTTCTTCCCCTTCATTTCCCTCTTCCACATCTTCACCGTTCCATCTGCAGAACCAGTTAACACGTATCCACCCAACGATGACACAACCGCGTTAACCGCATCGTCGTGGGCTTGGATTGACTCAACGCACTTTGAATCCGATACGCGCCAAACCTTGAGAGTTTTATCCCACGAACCTGAGTACAAAAAACCTTCTTCCTCGTCCAAGCTCAGGCTCGAAACGGCGTCGAAGTGCTTCACCTTTACCGCGTTTCTATGTGGCCTGATTTCGATGTAGTTATTGGGATTCATTGAACTCTTGACGTAGTCTTTGAATTTAGGCAAGCTTCCAACGCGTTTGTAGCAGCTAGGATTCTTATTTGAACCCTTCCAAACCCTTATTTTACCATCTTGATGACCAGTGAAGATTTTCTCACCGGAAACCACAATGGTTTTGACCAGGCCACTGCGTGATTTGAAGCCAGTGTAGTCCTTCATATGCTTCCAAACCCTAATGTTCTTACTATCAGAACCAGTGTACAACAAATCCCCCGAAACCGCCAACGAGTATATGTGTCCCTCTTCTCGAACGAGAGACCCAATGAGCCCGTTCTCCAAATCGTCGTTGTTGTTGTTTTCATCGTCGTTGTAGTTGTTGAAGAAGTTGACAGTGGAAGAGGTTAACAACCATGGAGACTTGTTGTAAGGAGATGATGTATCTTGATTCCATGGAGACATCAAAAAGGGAGAGATACTGTTGCTGCTGCGCGCGGGCGTGGCGGCGGAAGCGTTGCTGTGACGTTTGTTTGAGATTTCATCGTTGTTGTCATGGTGGATTTGAGTGTAAAGGGTGGCTGGATCAGAGTTCAAAATGGCTCCAAGTTTTTGTCTTTGATACGGGTTTCGCTCTACTATCATGGCGCCACTTTCAACTCTTGTGTTTTTCATTCAATATCAAGAGAACGAAAAAAGAGAAAAGTAACAGGATCCTGTGTTATATATCAAATAACAAAACGCTTTTGAGATATTGTAGGTAAGGTTGTGTGTTTGAGGTTGTTGCTCTATCAATCTATTTGTGTTGTGTGGTGAAATAGAATAGAATGGAATGGAAAATTGGGAGAGAAGTTAGGGAATGTGTTTTATATAGGAAAAAAGTGAGAGGTTGAGGACACGTGGAGGTTCGGGGAAACCGGGTGTACCGGTAACAGTTTTGCATGTGAAGGAAGAAATATGGATAGGTAACGTAAGGATGAGTATTTTTGTTTTTGAGTGTGAATGAGAATGCGATTTCTCGATCGAGACTACTATGTTTGACTCTTAAATTTCTAATAATACTTGTATAGGAAGGGTTTCGAGTAACATTGACTTTTTCTAGATTGTCAAAAAAGCACTTTTCAGCTTATTATAAGACCACGACAACGTTTAAGTGCGTTTTCTCTAATCCTGGGGGACACAGCGCAGTTTGGATGGGATTTGCTAATCAAAGATTCTATTCTATTGTTTATTTCAATTTCAACATTGGTAGTCACACATTATTAAAATAATCAAACTGTGCATAATAATATTGTGTAAAAATTGTTGTTCAATGAACAATCTCTATTTATATTATACTATCATATTGAATGATCGATGTTTTTTATTTGGTGATTAAAATATGTTGCAGTTAACTATACTAGAGACGAATGCAGTTTCTTTAATAAGTGAATGAATATGTATTTACCCGTTTGATATTTAACGCCACTGGTTTGGCACTGTGTTAAGTTGTTCTTCTTTTGAAACCCTTGACTTTTGTTTAATTTGAACATTAACTTACCTTGTGATACAAAGTCTAATGGCAGAGTATATAGACATCTTTTACAACCTACGTTGATGTCAAAGGATCACCTAACTCTGTACAATAATGTTGAAAATGTTTGATGGATTTAATGTTAAACTAATACATACAGTATATCTGATTGAAAGACAATTTTATTATTCTTATCTCAGTTTAATATTTATGTCATTATTGTAACCTTAGCAACGAAGATTGAAGACCATATTACAAAAGGAAGAAAAATAAATGGGTCAATTAAGCATTTTGCGTTTTGTTACAAATGTCATAAGCGAATCTAATTTTCCTATCATCTCTTGCATAAAATGCCTGTGCTTGAAGCTAAAATTTTGGATTCTCCAAAAACACATTTATTTTTTAATTATCTTTTTAAAAAAATTATAACCAAACAAACTATAAATGTTCCCTTTTCTGAACAAAAATGTTTATTTTGAGAGAAAATCCAAAACAAACGCATTGAATTTTTTCCTAATAATTAAATAAATTCAACCTAGTATATCGAGATGACAATGTCATATTAGCATAATTACCAAAGACCCTACGCATGATATATAGGATTAAAATGTGAAAATGAGTATTGAAATAATGTATTGTATAAAAAATGTTCCGATCTCGCCTTAGACAATAATTGTTAGTATGATTAAAAAATCAAGAAAGATGAATCTATTAATAAAAATGGGTATACGATATACACCAGCAACTTATATGATATTTTAATACGTGGCAATTAACAGGTGACAATTGTTAATGTATATTTCAATGGAACAGTGATTTTATATTAATGTAAATATGAAAAACATGCGTAACTAAGTACTATATAGAATATGGATTATACTGTCTTTCAACACGTTCATTGGGTCAAATAATTCTTATGTAATGAGGTATATATATACATGGATAAGATCATCTGTCTCAAACGTTGTTCTATTCTTTGTTTCAAGTCAGTCATATACTGACACATAGATAAAAGAAAAAATTTAAAAGCAAAAAATAATAAAATAAAACATTCTAATTAACTTAATATATGAAGTGTAATACAATTTGGACAAATAATCTCTATTCATATACATATATGCAAGCTTTTGGTAAGTTCCACTGCAATGGCTCAGCCGTCCACTACCAAAAATTAATTGTGCAATTGTGTCACATGAATTAGTTGCCCAAATTGCCTGCTACACAAAACAAATATATATTTAGTTTGGTTTGTTTTACAATTTGAGAATTTTTGAATTGACAAAAAACATGATTGGTCAAGTCAAAACGTTGGTTGAACCATCTTGTCTTCAAAAGCAAACAAAACTGAAACAGCCGCGGTTTCATAATGTCATAATGTCACGGCTCTATAGATAGTTTCCATCTACGTCTTTAGTACTAATGCTGCTGCATGTTTAAACTTCAAACGTTAGTTTCAGGGCCACCTTATAATTGTTCCTCAACAAGAACTAGTACCTCATAGTCCTTACTAAAGGCCCTTCTTCGATTGTTTAACAACAGGAAATTAAGTTAAGCTCTGAAATGTAATTGGGAAATATTCGAATTGTTATATTGTGAACTTCAAACTTTGTTGAATCCGTGATCATAGATATTGCTTAATGGATAATTATTGGTGTATCCTATATTCCTAGTCACCCAATTTTTTTAAATTGGGACGTTTTCAGAATTGATCCATCTACTACTAGAAAGTAAAAGAAAATTTGATTTTGTAATTTTATTAAATATTTTAATCCTTAATTTTATTAAATATTTTATTCAAAAATAAGTAAAAATTTGAATCCTTAAATATTTGTTTGTACCACATCTTAGCATGTCTACCGTGCACTTGACCCTTTGTACCAAAGAGAATCTAAACCCAAAACTTTCATTTTACTTTTTATATTAGAATAATTTACTGTGAAAATATCAATAACAAGTGTAGTATATGATCACTAATAAGTTTTGGTATTATTATATCACTTTTTATGAGTATATTAGTATAATAAGTTTTGGTATGCCGGGATAGATAGAAACATAGAAGATTTGGCTGGTTAATAGATATTCTCCATTTTTAAAAGAAGAATATCTCATGCATTTAATAATTTATATATGATAAAATAATTGATTAAATTATAGTTAAAAACTAATAATCATATAGTAAAGAAAATAAGAGGATTTCGTTAGGAGTCCATATTGAAAAAAATAATAAATTGAATATGGTACTTAAGTTATGAGACTTTTCCACTAATCTTTTGGGTTGAAGTATCCTCATATGCTTATGTAGTCTCAACTTTAACTTGTCATGTCTGATTAGTTAGATACGAATTAGCCAATAAGGTTTTGAAACGAATGAAGCCACATTCACAATGCATAAGCATGATGTATGAGGGAACAATGTAAAATTGCACTATGACACGTTACATCCGTATAAACATGTGCGGATTACAACATTTCTATATGAAAAGGAAACATTAGGATTCAGTTTTTGGTGATGACTGACACCTGGCTGCTTCATGAGAGATCAATCATTCAAACATTTTTATTTTCCAATTTGCAATTTCAACCAAAGATAACATTTTGAATCTAATATATACGTAGATATTTTCTTAAGTTCTTTGTATGTAACCAAAAAATGTATATGTTTTCCGATCCATACGGCCATATAGATAGGGTATATAAAACTCCTAAAATATGAAGGGTGTGGCATTCACATGCATTTAATCATTTAGAATTATTTTAGATGTATTCTCTTAGTCTGAAAAGTTAATATTTTAATTTCAAATCAAATATTCTATATATTCAACTCAAATTCTTTATTTAATTTCAATTTGTCTCGTTTAAAAATACTTTAAATTTATCTCTAGTTTTCTTTTAATTTCTTCTTATATTCTTAGAATATTATGAGGTGTAATAATTTAATAACCGTAAAGCTATGAAGAGTGTGGATGTATTAGAATCAAAGTTTTCAATCATGCTTCAAATTTTTCTTATGAGGAAGAATTACATGATTTGTGGGCACTCATGGAAAGGTAGCATGTTTCACGTACCCAATCTCTAAATATTCATTTTATATATCGAATGTGGTAAATAAAACAACAAAGCCATCATCTTTATACTCATATAGTATCTTTATACTATTGCAATGCTATTTTTTATCGGCAAGTGCAATGATATTAATTGTAGTAACTATTAAAAGTATTTATCTTAACAAATACGTAAATATATTTACAATATGATACACTACATATAAAGAATGACAAAATATAAAATAAAGGTCACATTCATGAACAAAGAATCTAATTTGATATGATTCAGTTTATTTAGACAAAAGGGTGAGCTACATGGAAGAGTGAGTACTTGAGTCAAAATAGTAACTGATAATGATCTTTTGTTTCAGAATTTTTCCGTCCTCATATTTCATCAAATCAAACTTTATAAAATAATACTAAAATATTAATTTCTGTTTTTTATAGTTTCTTTTTAATTGAATAAAATTTTCTAATTAATATAAGATACAAATTGAGTCATGTCGACCCTTCTACTATCTAAAGCTTGCAGATGCAAAGGCTCAGCCATTGTCATATAAACTTATGTTTTACAAATCAACCATATCTTATCTCTATATATGTATTCAATGAACATGCACGCGCTTGGTTCATTATTTTTTGTACACGACGTTCCTTAATATTCACTAATCAATGTATCATAAATAAATACATTAAAAAATGTTTATCGTGTAAAATCAACAAACATGCGTGTCATTTTTGAGGCCACAACATCTCAAAATTCTCACCTAAATGAATCTAGGAAGATTTTTTAACATGCCCTTAAAATGCTTTGTACATTTGGCTCACTATGAAGAGTTCCCTTCTTGTAGGGTTACCAAAATAGTAGCTTGTAGTTGCACCCAACTGTGTTGCCTCATGAACATGTGTAAGTGACACACACCCACAAGAATAATAAAATATAAAAAAGGTAACCACTAAACTTTGAACTATTCAAGGAAATACTTTAGCTTTAAAATAATTTACTTTTGCTCATTGCATTTTGTGTCTGCTTAACACCCAACACGTTATCCTAATCCCAAACATGATTCTAGAGTAATACTATGCTTTAGTGGCAATCTAAGATTGTTATTAAATGATTAAAAGAATAAAAAACAATGTGAGTCAATTGTTAAGCAAACGATTTAAGCGCTTATTTTTGCTATGAGGGGCATGTGTCCGGTTAACTATCATAGTAGATTTGAAATATGACGTGAGAGATTCTGTTATATATTATAGTATAATTCTACTAATTAACTTTGTCTGATTACAATCAAGCATAATCAGAAAACATTTAACAATCCTCACTAGTCTCTAATATGTAAATCTTGCATAAGCATGTAATGGATAGTTGGCAGATATTTAGATTTGCCAACGAACTTGGACTTTTTTGTAAAGAGATTACTTAATCTAATCCAAACTTGGATCTTTATGCAATATGCACCTGCACTGAGTGAACAATCATAGATGATGGAGAAGATAATCAGATCAGAGTGTAAGATATTTCAAACATATTAACCAACTAAAATTTATGTATGTCCCTCATCTAGGTATGCATGTACATATATAGAAAGATAAATGAAACATTTAAATCTATTTGTATGCAAAATTTAAATTTTATATAATATATTTATATAATAGTTATAAATTATGTATGTATATATGGGTATATCATTTATATATGATGATATAATTAATATGCATAGAGATTCTAAAATTAGTCTAATTGTATAAGGTTTCACTAGAACCTCAAAATCAATGATTTAATTCCTAGGAATTAATTAATTACTTAGAGAGAATAACTACCAATTTTTTTCCATAAACCTAAGAAATTAAACTAGGTGAGAAGAAATGATTAGAGGTATTGAAAAAGGCACACAGGTTTGGTAACTAAGATTTGCATTTGCTTTCTAGATGAGGAATGATTAACTAAACGGGATCGTTTGTCCAATAAAAGTTTGAGTCTCATGTCTCATACTAATTAGTGTTTACTAACAAGTTAAAAATAATATCTTAATTTATTTTTATTTTATTAAAATAATATATTAATTTCATATATCAATATATGAGTGGAACAAGATAAGAATGAGGACATCAAATTAGAACAGGTGATCACCATTCATGATTAACCTGTCCAAGATCTATAACCAAATCAAACGTGAGACAAGGATGTCACTGACCACTTATAGTGTACCCACATGGCTAGCTTTCTGATACTATATCTAGCTTTGGCCCATGGACCACAACATGCCTTAAACAAATTCAACGTCTCTGAGTAAACCATAAAACATGAAATATATCCATAAAAATGGAACGAGGATCTACTTATGTTTTATGACTATTTTAACTTAATAATTTGCATGGTTGATTTGTCATATATCATTATCTACTACGATTCAATTAGATTAATGCCAATCATGAAGTTCTTTATGGTTGGACAGGTGTTAATTATAAGTTGATGTTGTCAATATTGTTGGAGGAACTAGGTGTACGTGTCAATTGCAGGTACAATGTACAAAACCATCTTAGATTATGTTCATATAATAAGTGGATAAAGCTACATAAAACCAATAATTGCAATTTCTAGAGCCACTAACACCATGATAAATTATTAAGCTGTTAATTGTGGTTAAAGTCCTATCAATGAGTTGAAAAGTTGAGCAACGTAATTCATGCACGTAACTCTTAATTTCAATTGAAAAATGACAGAATCAGATGCAACAAAGAATCTGAAATTGCACCTGGAAATTAGAAGTGTTCAAGAACAAGCCCACCTCCAATATTGATTGACTTAAAAGTTAAAACTATTAAAGTAATATTTATGCATTCACATGGTAAAGATTTATATAAACTATTAGTGTAATATCCATTTGTACTTTTTAATTTTGAAAGGTCAATACTAACTAAATATAAATTATAGATGACAATGCATAAAACTCATACAATGTTAGAATATACATTTTTTTTCTTATTAAAAATGAGACCAGTGTATATTTTCAACCTACGTGTATGCATATATATCTTTTAATTCTAGTCTATATAACGTTTATTTATGAAAATATTAATTTATATATTGAATTTAAAAAAATAAAAAATGTGGGTAAAACCTATCAAAACATTAGTAATACATGAAATATTAGGCAATGATATTCCAACTCTATTTCTCTACCATCCAATATCACTTGTCCCAAAAAAATTATTCTAAAAAAAAAGTTTAGAGTCAATACATTATTCAACATTTATTTATATTACTTTTATTTACAAGTCAATAATAAATAAATATAAATACGAATTATAGAATGATAGTATAAAAATTCTTACTCTCTTAGTTAGTGTAGATATCTTTTTTTTCAAAAGTTTTACCCAACCAAACTACTCTCGATCCAAACTTGAAAATTACATGAGCAATTGCAATATATGTACCTCTCAATAGGAAGTGGGCCTAATGATTTCACGACGGGCCTTTCATATCCCATTAGAAATATAACAGGCCCGCATCGGAAGCCCATAAGTAATCTTCTATTCCTTCTTCTCCAAGTTGAAATGAAAATGGTAGCAATCTAATAGCATAAGCTGAAATAACTCAAAGGTGTGGGTCAAAAGCAGAAATATTATAACAAATCTTCAACACTGTTATAGAAAATGGAGTTTGTTCCTGAAGAAGGAAAGCACCTTCATGAAGATTGCTCCACTTTAATTTTGGTTCGTATCACTTTCTAGGGTTTTGCACACTTTTTTCTTTCAATTCATTGATCGATCTTTCACACCACCGTGTTATGAATGTATCTATTCCATCAAAAAGACATTAACTTTTAGTTAGCTACAGCAATTAAAATTGTGGGGTTGGTTCAATTTTCAAAACCATTATTAATTTGGGGTTTGTTTGTGTATTTGTTTTTTCCTTTTTCAGCCTGCACTGTCAATTGGAAATGTTGGGCAGTTAGTGGCAGACCTTTTGGTTTCATCAATGGATGCAGAGAGAGTTGGGTATTTGGATGATCCTTATGTTCTTCCTTGTGTTGGCAATGATGCTTATGGACCCTTTCCTCATGGAGACCTTGCTCTTCCTCTTGAAGGTTCTTCTGTTTTCCCTTTTTTGAATCACTTCTATGTTTTTTCAATATCTTATTTCTCTGTTTTTAGAAACGTTAAGCTCTTTCTTATCACTTCCTGTGCTGGATTTGCAGCTTATGATTCCATTTCTAATGCTCTTACTATTATCCAACAGAGATCTCCTGTGGTTAAGGTATTGATTGAATATGCATTTTCTATGTTCCTTTGTTTCATATCATGCAGTAAAATTCGTACACAGAAAAGCCGAAGCTTAAATGTTAATCATTTTTTGTTTTCATGAACATGCGCATTAATCCCTGCCGTTCAAGTTTGTAATGTTCAGTGTTTCTGCTGGTGTTCTCCTGACTATTGTTTCCCGCAACTATGGGCATCATCATTTCCTTTCGGGAGTAATAACGAGACTATCACATATTTATTAATTGATGGGCATATTTATAGGTTAGGGTTATTGTTAGAAGCAAATGTATATGAGACTTGCAGAGATGTTTGCTTGTGCTGCTAGCTATTCACAGTAGTTTTTAGGAAGTTAGTTGTAACTGCCTTTTGTTAGCTTTGTTAGTTATGTTGCTAAGTTAACCTTTAGCTAATCATTACATCATCACTTGAATAGGGTAGGATGGTGGAGTTTGCAAAAAACTTGGCTGATTTTGTTGCTGCTAGTGGAAAGAAGCATATTGTTCTTCTCTCCAGCTTAGACTTTGGAAAGTGGCAAAAAGTTGATATGTCAAGGTAAGGCAGTAAAAACATTGAAACCTCAGTCACTTCTTTGTTGTTAAGATATTCAATTTTTAATTTGTGATTGTCACCCATGTTCATATTATAACTTTTGAAGGTTATCCTTTCATACCTCGACAATCTTCTGAAATGTTGGTCTAGGAAATTTCATTGAGAAATTTACCATTTCTGATATAACTATTGGCTATTATATTAGCGGTTTGCAGATTTACTACCTCTCCAGTGCCAACAACAATGGAACAGATGAAAACTGTGAACAGCTTGGGTGGAAGAAACTTGAGGATTATGACCCTTCTCAAAAGCATTGGAAATATCTTAGCGATTTAGCTGAAGGAAATGCAACTCGGGATGATATCATTTCTATAGATGATGAACTAGAAGAAGAAGATTATTATGCCAGCTTGCCTTTTGCTGCTCTTTTTTCTTTTCTCAAGGTAAAAACATGTGCAGTTTACTCTGATGATAAGTCAAATTTCTTGCTATTCTTGTAATCATATTTAAGCAGAGGGACAGCGAAGAGAAAGCAATGCTCTCATCATGTAAAACATTCACTTAATTGATTGATAATAGTTTTCTTTCTATGTATGCTACGAGTTTCCTTCTTCATTGCATGCCATTGATAAAACTTGCATCGGGAATTTTGTTTTGATATGCAGTATAAGTCTCCATATCATAAGAATAATGGAAAGTAACAGTCGCTCTCCAAATTTTAAAAAAGATAAAATAAAAATATGATTGAGTGGGTGGATGCGTGGATCATCTCTCACCTTTTTATTGCAATATTACTGGAAAAGAGCAATAATATGAAGTTGATGAATGATGATTATGATTTGAGATTTTGGTTTAATGTACCAGGCTAAAGGCTTGAAGGTGACCTGCTTGTTGTGTTATTGCTCAGAAGGAGACAACATATCTGATGCGTTTCAATTAGCTGAGGCCGTATGCAAACTTCAAAGGCTAAGTCATCCAACTGCTGGTGAACTTTACTTATCTTTGTTTTGTTTTTCATAATCATATTGATCTATTTTTGGTATTCAAGCTAAAATAAGCATTGCAATTTTTTTATAAAAAAAATTCCCTGTGAAGTTGATGTGTTAATAGTGTATAACAAAATTGTACTATTTTGCAACAGAATTAATGATTATTCCCAAGAAAATAAATTCAACGAATAATATTATTCACTATTGTTTTTCTCCCAAAATTTACCAGGTATTATTCTAAAGTGGAGACAGGTTTTCCACTTGAATGTGGATTTTGAAAATTAGTAATATTTTAAGAGAAAGTCTGAAAACACCCCGTAGATTATTATGATGTAGGATTTAGTCCCGATATATAAAAATGTGGAAAAAAACCTGAACTCTGATTCGTGTGTAAAATAGTCCTTCATCTAAAATGTTAAAATTGGATGGAAATGTCATGCGCAAAGCAGAGTTCACATCATGTAAAGTTTAGATTTAGAGGGCACTTTTGAATGATGAAAGATGATTTTGCACCCAAACCACAGTTTAGGGTCCTGTTTTTCACATAATTGAAATGTAGGGAATGAATCGTACATCATGCTAAGTCCAGAAAGTGTTTTTATACTTTTCGCTAGTTTTATCGTTGTGTGCTTGGTTCTAACTTAGAAGTTATATCTCTATCCGAAACCTTTTTTTTTGTACAAATGAATTTCTGTAGTTGTATTAGTATCTATTATCTAGCAACCTAACAACACATCAGAATGATAAATATCCCTAGTTGGCCACATTGTCAATACAAGCTATTCTATAATTCCTGATAGTATTTCTCTTGTTCAAATCCTCTTCTCTCCTTTTGCAAAATATAAGATTAATTATGACTTGTAAGTATATATGTTTGATAGTAAAAACTGATAAAACTTTATGAGTGATATTTCTGATAATTGTGTGTTCAGGAATTGATGGTGGCAAATGGAGGATTCCACTTTCTTGGATGTCTGTATATGGACCACCACCAGATATGTCCATCTTCTAATCCAAATAAAGTTCAAATGGTGGTTTAAGATAGAAATTAGTGTCTCAATATCTTTTTTGTTAAACAATGATGGTCCACTTATCTTATATATGACAAGCTTTGAGTAGTGTAAGATATTTTTACACTAGAGGACTATCTTCTGATGGCTATTGTTGCTATATGATGCTGCTTTTAATTTGTTTTAGAAACTGGAAATCCAAAATCATTATGTTTCTGTTATGTACTTTTACTAAGTCATGACTTTAAATTATCGGTTAGTTATAATCAAAACAATGGACACTGGCAGCATATTTTGTTTGGCACCCATTTTTCTTAATGTACTAAAATTTAATTGTAAACATACTTTTAAGTATTTTATGGATAAGTCAATTTTACAAGAGCCAGTGTAAGTGCATAAATTAAATCAGAACAAATAAAATTTGATGCAAGCAATTGAAGTTTACGTTAACCTTCAATTTCCTTGCTACTTTTTTAGGATCATGGTTCATTTTATGTTCCAATTCTTTGGTGGAGAGGACATGCGAGAGGCCCTTTTTTTATGAAGTCCAAATATAAAAATAAGAGTTCATTTTCACTGCACCCTCACCATTAGTTTTCAATTTACTGAAACTACCCTCCCCTTCTCAAAAACTTCTTTAACTCTCATCTGGTCATTGGATTCGATATGGGGAAAATATTTGTTATTAATTACTCTTAAATCATCCTTATAATTACATTTCAAAACAGAAAGAGAGGGACAAATGATCTCAATTCATTCTTAACCATCACCCCACAAAGTACCCATTCTTCATCCCTTCATAAGCCATCTTCTCTCACTCAAACTATACCCAAGTGAAAGGCAACAAAAAAAATAAGACACCTATAGTGTATGAGATTCTCAACTAGTATAGTTTGAATTTTTGTTTTACGATGTTATTCCATATAGTTCTCATTTTTTTGTATAATCTGTCCCTCCATCCACAATGATGCAAATGAATTCGAAGAATATAATAAAATATTATATCCTTATAGATACATATACTGCTTTTCAAAGATCCTCAAAAGGCTTGTAACTTGTAAGAATTTTGTTACAAATTTAACTCAGCTGTCATAACACATATACCACCACATATATTATTACCAGAGTGTAATAGTTGGAAAATATATAATATATACATAAGTTCCGCTTAATATATAGTTGTACTTGCATTTATAACAAAACCATAGGGAACCTTATCTTGGAGAATGTGGAAGATGATGGATTTTGAAGAAGAAGAAGAAGCAGCTCAATTGATCAACTCTGATATGAGGGAACTGAGTGTAGCTGCAAATAAACTAGCCCAACATGCCATCAAACTTGGTGGCTTAGGCTCTGGAGTCTCTTTCTTTGGATTGATTGCTGCCCTTGCTGCTATGTTTGTATTCTAATTACTCTATTCTCAAACCAAGTTTATCTATCTCTTACTTGTTTGCACACTAAAAGTTTATGGTTCTACTTGTACATTTTTCAACATGCCCATCTTCATTACTTGTGTATCACATGTTACATGTACTTTATGATTTTGATGGAACTGGAGGGATTGAATCTCTTGTAACTTTGTTGTGACTGAGTCTATAGCTCAATATCCTCCACTATATCATTTACACATTTCATATATGTTTCTATGATATTTGTTACTGCTTCTAAGTTCTTCAACTCAGATTTCAATTTTTAATAACATACCAATACTACAAATAATCACCATAATGTGGCAGTGGTACATATTCAATAATGTAAAATAATGTAACATTTCATGTACTTAAAATATCTATAACTTCAAATGGGTGGATAATAGGCCAGTTTTGTGGATGAGAATGAGATCCATTCCATGGGCTATTTATCATGGTTGGTCCACCATCTTAATTACTCCACCAACTTTATCCCTCAGAATATTATTTGCTTTAACCTTGGTTAAAGTTGGTCCCTAACATTGAGGATTAGTTAAAATTGTAATTTTATTTACTTTTATGTCCCTTGCTAAGAATATTAGATCTTCCCATTCATTAGGAGCTATCAAACCTTGGACATGGTTATCTTGAGTATTAAAAAATAAAAAACTTAGCTAGCAACAATTTGTCTATAAATTTGTAGTGTTATTTAGTGAAATAGTAACTTCTCTATGCTTTTCAATGGTTGGTTTTATTTGTTCTTTGCAGATATTTGTTGATTCTGGATCGTACAAATTGGAAGACAAACATTCTTACAGCATTGCTTATTCCATACATTTTCTTCAGCTTGCCTTCATTTATTTTCCATGTCTTCAGGTGATTAGTCTTATGGTCACACTTTACTATTATCAAACTTGTTCCAACATACCAACAAAATGTTGGTCTAGTAGTGTAAGGTCCTGCTAGATCCCAGAACGACCAAAAGATAAGTGTTCGATTCCTGGGAGCGACACTTGTCGGGAGGGACAACCACGCACTCCAAAAGGGAAAAACTTGTTCCAACATTTCTCTAGTACTAAATTGTCTGTCTTTCATCATGATTCTACTTATTTTCAATGTTTCACAGGGGAGATATAGGAAAATGGATTGCAGCTGTTGCTGTTGTATTAAGGCTTTTCTTTCCAAGACATTTCCCTAGTATGTTACAATTTTTATCAGACTTAGATACTTATCTTGCTCTTGTTTATATGTTGAACAATATAGTAAAATCATTGCTGGTAACCATTGATTGAACATACAGAGAAATCATCATTCCCTACTCACCTACATCATTTAAAATTTTATGTTAGTCTCGAACAGAGTAAAATGTTAATTTAGTAACGACTTTGTACACCATCAATCAATTTGGTCCATGCCAAAAAAATTATAAGATCCTCACATGGACCAAATTGCCTAATAGGGTGCAAAGTCATTGAGTGATGAAGTCAATCTTAGGGGCCAAATCATCATTTTGTTTGTCCTTAATATATGCTAAGACTAAGTGCAAAGATACAATGACTTAATTTAGTAATCACTTATGATTGCTAATGCAGATTGGCTTGAATTGCCTGCTGCTTTGGTTCTTCTTATCGTCGTGGCTCCGAGTCTACTTGCAAGCAAATTCAGAGACGACATTGTTGGGGTGATTGTATGCCTTATCATTGCATGTTATTTGCTGCAAGAACACGTTCGGGCATCTGGTGGTTTCAGAAACGCATTCACTAAAGCGAATGGCTTATCGAATACCATTGGCATTGTCCTTCTGCTAGTCTATCCCATCTGGGTACTGGTGGGCATTGTTTTTTAGAGGAAGAAATATGCAGCTTTTGTAATGTGTTGATCTATGTGAATCATACCATCTGTCTTTGGTATCATTCATTTGTTGCAATTTCATTTCTAGAAATACACTTCCTGTAGTTTGGATGTGTGAAAATGTGAAATCAAATATATGATTTCTAAGATGAGGATTGATATGGTATCTTACTAGAATCTTCAATCATTGTATGCTTACCTGTGTGTTACAACTTATAATATATGTTTACCTTGGTTGTGCTGTATTTAGACATATTTGTCTTGCACATGCAACAAACCACTTATATGGGTAGTTTAGTATCAGTTCGACAACATGATGTGCATTCAGGTTAATGTAAGCATGCGTGAGTGGGTTCTAGGCTATGTGAAGTGGAGAAATTTGGAGCTGCTAGTCTCACCCCGGAGCGGGATAAGCCATACCCTCTGCCTCTTAGCTAGAGGCATGCAGCTTAAACCAACTCACATAAAATGTTCCACCCTTTATTTAGTCTGAAGCTTCTCTTTTTAATTAGTTGCTAAACTTCTTAGTGTTTCTCTAAGGGTCTGTTTGTCAGTCGAGATTTCGAGGGGAACGAAGGCTCCAAAGTCACCCTACCAGTGTATTTCATGACTTTGGAGCCTTCCATTTCTCTTCCTCTCCAAAACCCAACTCAGAAATAAACTCTTAGCGTTTGTTTGCGAGTTTAGTTTTGGAGGGGAATCAAAGGAAAGTGAAAGCTTGAGAGTCATCTCACAAGTGTATTTCATGGCTCCCAAACTTTCATATTCCCTCATTTGCATTCCAAAAACCAACTCGCAAATAGACCATAATGTCTACATTATAAATACAGGAACCAACAGATGGCGACAAATTAATTTACCAAACTAAAGAAGCAAAAACAGATGTTGCAAAACCCACAAAGTTTGTAGCACTTATCAAATAATCTTATTTTGTGTTCTCCATAGGAATGGCTGAATGGGCATAGGGTGTTCTTGTTTCAACATAAAACCAGCTTTGTTTATTACAGCTTTTCACTTAACTCAATACAAAATGAACCAGAGCAGTACAAAAAAACCAAATGGATATTTTGAGAGAACTGCCAGAAAACAACATAGTTGCATATAATATTACATCTTAGCATGTCTACATCATAGCTCCCTTTGCTTCCTTGTATAGTTGATCAATACAATCCTGCAAATAATGTTGGCAAACACAAACATATTATTCATATATTTACTTTTTGGTACATGAGAGTAACATTGACATCTGATTGAAAATCATAACAGGCATTCCTTCCTAATAATCTTGATGAATTTGGCACAAATTGTGAATCATACTACTAAAACTCAAGAAGTTAAGGAACAAAAATAAATATGTACCATGACATGAAATAGAAAGTCAATAGTCACACACATATAATATTAATAACAGAAGATGATACAAACCTTATAGTGCTTGAGCAATTGTGGTCTCTTCAATTTGAATGTTGGAGTTATAAGATCTCTCTCTATGTCGAAGGGAATTGGTTCGAGCTGAACTGCTTTTAGCAGCTCAAAACCTCTAAGCTGAGAGAATATTGTTCATGTCAAATGTTAGCCAATAAGATGAAAATAAAGCATAATAACACAACTTCATTACATGGAATTGGACATTCTATACACATACTTGGTGTTTCTGACCAGTGGTGTTGAGCTCATCCAAAATGTATTTTCTTGCCGATAGATTTTCACATAAAGATTTAAAATCATCAGTCAAATTATGCTTCACTGCCCAATCTTCAAGGGCCTGTCTTTCAGGAACTACCACAGCCACCAAGAAAGACTCAAAACTGTTGCCATAGACCCAAATCTGGATATGAAATGAAAAAGAATGATAAATTGATCACATAAAGTTAATAATTGACGTACAGAACAACTGACGTACAGAACAACGTTACTTTTGTAAATCAACATTCAAATAAAAACTTAGCATTCAACAAAAATGCAATTTAATTTCTGTTTCTCTAATTTTATGGTGTTCTGTGATAAATGCAGAAACATACCGATGCTATAAGAGGGCATTGCAAATATTTGTTTTCAATATTCTCCACAGCAACATATTCTCCTTGAGATAATTTAAAGATGTTCTTTTTTCTATCAATAATTTTCATGGCTCCATTTGACTGCCATTCTCCAATGTCACCTGCAGTGATTTTCAAATCATTCAAAACACACTGAATTTAGATGCAAAGTAGCAACTTCAACAATCTATATGCAGAATGTGAAGAAGACTTGGAACAGAAAAGGGTTGAAGCTTGTGACATAACTATCAAACTTGACTTCTTTTACGCCCTCTTCACTTGGACTCAAAACTTAGTATTCAACATTGAACTAATTGTTATCGGAAAATATTTTTGTATTGCTTAATTTTCCATGAAAGACCGCTTTTGACCATTTAAATGCATCATATAAGATTGTATATATGGAGATTACCGAGTGCTGAACAGACTATATACCTCTTCAACATTTAAAAAAATTATTATTCAGGAATGTCTGTCATTCTATCTAGTAGTTGTTTCGCGAAGTTCTGAGTGGTGCCTACCGATTAAAAATACTAAACATTCAAGTGGATAATCACAATGAAAGGTAGGAAAAGGAATTTTTCATCACCTTGATAGACCCTTGTATAATTTAGAACAACATGAGAATTTACCTGTATGAAACCAACCATCAACTACGACCTCTTCAGTAAGATCTTGACGCTTGTGGTAGCCAGAGAACAAGGTATTCCCTCTCAGGCAAATTTCACCACGGGCTTCACTGGAAAGTGCATCATATCCCATCTCTGGTACAGATTCAAGCCTGGCCTCAATGGTTGTCATGGGGACTCCAACTGTTCCCATCATAGAAAACACATTGGCTATTGCAGTGAAAGACCCACTGCAACTTTCGGTAAGGCCTATCACATCAAAATGATGATAACTCAAATATGGCATGATTAAATGGAAAACATGCCATCGGATACATGCGAACTAAAGATGTGATCGCCACAGTGGAATAATTTCCTCAAGAACAGAAATAAAATCAGGGAATGCCAAAATAATGTCACAGCGGTTTTATAGGATGGCACCATTTCTTATAAAATTCTGTATTGTAGAGCCATAATCAAAATGACGTAAAGTTATCTCAAGAGGATCCAAATACCATACCATATCCTTGTGACAAAGTACATCCCAAAGTGACCCTCAAAAACTCCTCCACATGCCTAGGCAAAGGAGCAGCTCCTGATAACAGAAGACGGACTCGTCCACCTAATGCTTGTTTTATCTATCAATAAAACCAATATTTCAATTTTAAAACCAAACTTTCTGAGAAAAAACTACAATATGAAGTGGTGTACCTTATCAAACACAATCCTATCCAACAGAGGTGCTGCTTTGTCTTGTGGAAGACCCTTCTCTAAATATCCCAACTTGCTGTCAGTATATTCCACATCAGTATACACCGGGATAAAAAATTAAAATTCTAAAACCGAATACAGTTCGTGGCAAAACATACTAGTTATATGCATACTGGAACAATGTACTCCGAAGTGTTCCTCCAGATGATATTTTGTTATTGATACCTTCAGGGACAAAGTTCGTAGTCAATGCTTATTGAACAACGTAGTTACACAAATAAAGTAGCACAAGAACACCCTTGCCTTACCAGCGTAAATGCGGTCAAAAACTCTAGGAACACCACAAAATATTGTTGGTTTTAGTGCCTGGATATCTTCCATTAAGAACCTGACATCCTGCAAACATTAACATAATAACTCCCATGAGGCATTAACAAAAAACAAAGAATGAGTTTGAAATTAATTATAATAACTAATCCAAATCTTACGCCTTGCCAAAATCCAATTGAGGAGCCCTTGTAGATGAAATAGGTCTCCATTATCTGATCGTATACATGAGCAAGAGGAAGGAAAGAAAAGTAGACATCATCTTCTGTTGCCTACGAATCGAACATGTTATATGTTTCTTGTCAGCACTTACCATTACAAAAATATGACAAACTAAGACTTGTCTTTGTACTCGTAATCTTATTCTGGAATCTGACACATTTGACATGTATCCCGAGGGGACTATGGGCATTACTTTCATTGGAATAATGAAAGCAAATTTCATTAAATATGGCCATGTGTTATTGTAATGCAATGTGAAAAAAGATATGGCACATACATACTGTGCTAGCCTCAGAAGATAAAAAACATCATCCTGATTCCTGAGCATCATGTTATTTTCACTTGTGAGAATGACAAAATAGATGTATGATGAAACTTCCCTAAATAAATAAAGGTGTTGGAATCAGAAGATTCTCATTACCTAGTATAGCTTTTACGTATTTATTGAAAAAAGATAACAAAATAGACATGTACAACACAAGCAAGAAAAGGTAAGAAAAATGACAAAGCTAACGAAAGACAAGGTGACAGTATTTGACTAAGCTTGAAAAAGTATGACATGAAACTAGTGAGCCTTCGAGAAAATTGTTATCTTACCGCTTTGTCTGTTAAATGAAGTATTTGATCAATACACAACACTTCAGCCATGAAAGCCTCATTCTTGATAATAACACCTTTTGGTTCACCTGTTGTTCCACTTGTGTACATGATTGTGCAGATGTCAGTCTTCTTTTTCAATGGTAGATCCAAATCCACATTCCCCTGGAGAAAGGAAGATATCGGATCTATTGTTAAAAAAATATCTACAAGATCCTAATGGTTCAAGTTGTTTAGTTTAAACATCAACCAACAATTGATAATCAAGCTTAATATCCTACCAACTGGAGAAACTCTTCCCATGAAAAGCAGGATGCACCAAATTCCTCGGCTTCCTTCTTTTGTGTGGTTGAAACATTACCAAAACTCACAATAGCTACAATATTAAATTACACAGGTTAGTTACCAGTACCAGTAAAGAAAGGAAAGATCCATAAACTACAAATAACAGAGAAAATAGATATGTTTGACTTACTTTTAAGATTTGAAGAACATCGATCAAGACATTTCAAAATCTGTGGAAACAGACATTACTTCAGTGAAAACAGAAATAGAAAATGAGAGATGGCAAATGTTGTCGCTTATGAATTATTGTCAAGAAATTCAATTGATAACTTGAAAGTTATGAGTATAGTAAATTGGAATATATAGAAGAGCAGGCTATGCATGTAACATTTTGTCAAGTTCAAAGTAAGAATAACTGAATTTAATTAGTTTTAAGTGGCTTATAGAAATGGCAGAAAATAAGTTTATGTATATTAATTGTTTAACAAGGTTGCTGACGGCTTTCTTAACGTATAACTTTTTAGCGGATGTGTGAAGTATCTAATTTGTAATTGATGAAGACTCCATAATAGTATATGGGGGAGGGGGGAACAGAAAAACATTCAGACAGTTCATCTTGGTGAAATAAAATACGTCCAAGGAAAAGATGATGATGACGAGCCAAAAAATAAAAGGTTGATCTCCAAAAAATGGAACTTACAGAAGGAATCTTGTTTTCATGTACAAATCCTATCGAAACTTCAGCATGGTTTATGATAAACTCCACTGCATTAGGACCTGTCATGCGTAAAGCCAAGCTAAGGTCATTTTCTACCAGAACGACAGTACGAGTATAAGAGCTAGTTCACAAACTATTTTGAGTTCCAAGTTCTATGGGGAGATGTTTGAAATAATAAAAGTAAGCACACAGAAACTGATTGAGAAAGGCACAAAAACACGAACCAAGAGTGTCATATAATGGAACATATGTTACTGCATAGCTATTACAAGCCTGCAAACAGCAAAATTTGAATCAAGTCAGTAAAGTCATATTGAAATTAATGCAAATTATATAATTATAAGGCATCATGGCATCATCCCATGCGATGTTTAGTGAATAAAATCAACACAAAAAAGGTTAGGGAACTTTATAGATGCATAATTATAACTAGGACGCAAATAACCACTCAGTTTAATCCACAATGAGTGGTTATTTGGTCCCTAAGTGTAACTAACATATTAAAGAGTTGCCTAAGTGAATTTTCCCCACAAAAAACAAAGTCATGTACCTCCATTGCAATTATCCATTGGGGACAATTGGATCCATATATGCCACAACGATCACCCTTGTGATATAAAAGAACAAGTTAGAATTAACTAATTAGTTCTATATATATGCCAATACAATGTATCATGATAGAGCAAAAAATGGTTTTACAGGATTGACACCACAGCTTCTAATGGCTGCACCCATTCTTATGGCAGCATCATAAGCCTCCTGATATGTGACCCATTCATAAGGACCCACCTACAAAATTCAGTTTAACATTCATATGAGTTGAGAGTTCAAGGAAAAAATGGATCTTTTTTGGGGTAATCAACTAAATGACCCAAAAAAAATCCATTTTGGAACATCAGTAGGTGATCTTTATCATTTTAGGCCCTCAAATACAAATTTTTATAATTTAGTCCCTCAAATACAGATTTTTATAATTTAGTCCCTCAAATACAAGTTTTTATAATTTAGTCCCTCAAATACAAGTTTTTATAATTAAGTTCCTCAAATACAAGTTTTTATAATTTAGTTCCTCAAATACAAGTTTTTATAATTTAGTCCCATAGTAGTTAATTACTCCGATACAATACTGGCACAAAAGTTGTGGATTTGCTAAGCTACTATTTACAAGTGAGAAATGAGAGGTGAAACAAAAACACATGAAAGTTTGTACCTTTGAATCAATTTTAGTTTTTTGGCGCCGACCCAGCATTGGGTTGGTGGGGTACCTCGTAGCAGAGTCCCTGCAAAGGGAATCATCAGAACTCTTAGCAAGAAGTTCTCAAACACAACTACTAACTTCACTTCGTATTCAATCTTCACGTGAGACTTGGTGACAAGGTTAGTCAAATCGCTTATGTTAAATATGTAACCAAATTAATTAATATCAATTGGCCCATTAGCTCAGTTGGTTAGAGCGTCGTGCTAATAACGCGAAGGTCGCAGGTTCGAGACCTGCATGGGCCATTTATTTTTATATATTATTTTGCATATCTTGATAATCTTACATTCTTAGTTTAGAATTTCATTGAACTTTCCTCAAATTTTCTGGGCAAAAGTTTTTGTCATTGACTAAAAAAATTGAACATTATGAGCAGAACCCAATATTCTGAATCATTAGAACATTGAACTATTTCAATTTGAAGAAAAATAAAAATGAAACTAACCTGAAGAAGTCCCATGGAGATTGAAAATGAGAAGGAAGCTCCAATAAAGCTTTTTTAGCATAAATGCACCTATACACAGGACCTGCTGATGGTTTCTCATTAGTTGCTGGTCTTGCTTCTTCTACTTTCACAGTGTATACCTCTTCCATTGTGATTCAATGTTATGTCTAGTTGATGTGTGAATCAATTTAACAATGGATGGTGTTTTACTATAGTTAGTTGAGCTCAAGCAATAAATTTCAATATTGTATTACTTTATGGATATAGTATTTATTTTTTGTAAGGGTGCTTTTATGGTTTTTATGAACCTTTTGTATTAGAAGTTTGTGACTTTGCATGTTCTGAGTAATGCACCCCACCTTATGCATTTATTTTTGCTGCCAAAGTTTGGTGAAGCTGTTTTGCCTTTATCCCTTTTCTTCTAGTTTGCATGTTCAGAAACAAACGTATTAAGGTTCGGTTTTGTCACATAAAACTTGGTCTGCTATTGTCATTTGAGTTGGACTAATCAATTCTGATTACTTTATTTGCTGTGCATATTAAAATTGTAGTTAAATTTCAACTCCAGCTTCATGGAATTGAAATATAGTTAGTGGTGCTATTTATGTTATTTTCAATTCTTGATCTAAATTTTGGAAATTAATTACTAATTCCAAAAACATATTTTAAAAACATATATAATTATTGTTTTATTAATGTGAGTTTTTGTGCTATATTTTGATAAATGATTGTTATCAATGTGAGTTCTATGGCTATTAACCATTGTAGTAATGAATTGACTCACTTAGTGGTAATATGGTTAGAAAGTAATGAATTGTAGGCTAGTAATGGAGGTGCATTAATGGCTGATAGTGAATGTACATGACTAATAATGCATCAACCACCTAATGTAAAACTGTCACTCTCACGCATTGAATTAGGATATTAGTTCATCTTCTATTTTTTGGCCCATGCATGATGCATGCTTCCACTCTGAATTTCTAGGTTGAAATTTTGAGCATAAATTTCACTAGTATTTATCACTTTTACGTTTTGTCTCATGTATAATTGTATATGTATTCTTAACCATACTTCCCTAGTATTGTTTTGTTAACAATTGGGTAAGTGTGAGTTGAAAAGCAAACCTAAAATTCGAATAATCAATGAAGAAACAAATCACAAAAGAAGAAAAAAAGAATTTGTTAGGTGAAGTTAGGCAATTCTAGTGATTTGCTTTGAGGAGTAGGCTATGTATTAGTGAGAATTGTTGTATCAAAAACTGATAATTAGGTGTTATAAGATGTCATAGCCATCCTAAAAGTTCTAAACTATATAATACATGACACTAGCTAAAGTTATCATACTCCACTAGATTATTGAGATGATCTTAATTGACCCAACACATAAATTTGTGGACCCTTTAACAAACAACTATGTCAAAAACTTTATCATGCCATATTAGAAACATTTTGTGGATACTAAAAGCAGAGTAGATTTGGTAAGACTCTACAAGGTTATGAGCTTTGTTTTTAAGGAAAAACACAAGTTTTAATGTATTATTATTGTTATATTTTTTGACTTGTATACATCATATATATTTTATAAAAGAAAAATATTAATGTCGTAGTCTATAATTATGTTGTAATTTCTTAAGAATCGTAGTTATTCTAACCTTAGAATAAAAAAGAAAAATAAATAGTGAATGTTAGATAAATGATAAAGCCTTTTAGGAGCCAATCATAACTCATACCTAACTTTTTGTGCAACCTTCAATGTTCCCAGCAACATTAATAATGCTTGTGGCCACTACAGATAGATCGTATTACAGAATTTTGAATATGCCGTTCATTTACTGGAATGAAAATTTACATATCCCTATGACATTTTTTTTCTTAAAAGGAAAAAAGAAAAGGAAAAAACAGTAGAAAGAGAGAGATAGTGGCTTGTGGTGTGATTTGTTTCGTTGTACTTGGCCCAAGTTGAAATCTAATGGGCTAGACTTTACGGTCGAAACTCAAAGGCTCAAAGCAATAGGTTTGGGCTATGAATTTCAGTGATGAGAACCACATGTTAACTGCTATTGCAAATTATGGTAAAAAGTGGAAAACCAATGCAAAAACTAACACTATCATTGATTGTCAAAATCCCATACGTGGTCATAGATCTGTTTTTCAAAAAAGAGAAAGAAGTGGATTTGTGGGTTTCACCTTTTGAGAGAGTCAACGTAAATTCACACACAAAGCAAAGCTTCAAATCACTTCCCATAGCTTTTTCAATATCATCCACAAACTCTCCAACATTTGCCTAATGCATATACACAGAGGGAACCACTACACTATAAATATCAACGTTTATTAGAGATAAAGTAAGGCATTTTATACAACATTCCCACACACTTTCCTTCATTCTTCTTTGTTAACTAGAGATAGAGATAAATGACTAATTTCATCATTCATGTAGCATAGACTAAGAATAAAAAATACAAGAAACTGCAAAGTAGAGAAATGGATAGATCAGAAAAAGATTCCAAAATTATAAATGGCATTAATGGTTAGCAGAGGTCACAATACACACTAAATATGTATTGTCAGTGTAGCTCTATGCCATTGACAATTAATGCTTTGCGTCTGTGGGCATTAAACCTATATAGATCAGTCACTATGTGACTTGCATCTTCAATTCTTCCACATGGGGGGTAGGGTTTGAGACTTTGAGTGGGTTGCATAAGATAAACATAATAAAATTACTAGTACTCCTATAAACCCATTTTAAGATCAACCATTTCTTCTTATCATTTATGACCTTCCACTTTAAGATTCTCCACCATTGTCTCTGAGCATAGAACCACAGTCATTTGTTCTATTTTATTTTTTCCAAACCTCCATGAATATGTCTTATACTCTTCTCTCTCTCTCCAAATAAATGCTATTAATGAGAGGGTAGAAAAATGGCAGACCAATATCATTAAATTAAACGCATGCCACCACCCTCCATTTAATTCCACCTTGACCTTAGTTACCCATTCACCTCTCCCTTCATCGACTCGAAAGGATGATCATCTATTTTCAACGGTGTCTCATTCTTTGTCTCATGCCAAGTGATTTTTGTACTCGTCAAAACCACTTTGTTTGCATATTCAAAGTATCTCCGATCCATGCAACTTTAACCTCCAATCATATACTTCCACGTGTCCACTCTCATTCTTGTTCAAAAAAAGAAGAGAAGTGTTCAACTTAGCTCTTTTCTTTTCACATTTCTTGTATCATCTTCTGTTAAATCTCTCCGGTGAGAGTAGCGCCTCCGGGTCACCGCACCGGAGCCTGCTTGACGAGAATGCTGACACCCCCGCCGTTAAACCTGATGATCTCAGAAACATAGGGCTAGCTATTGATTTGCTCCTTCTCGATGAGCTACCTCCGCCGGCGTACCTTACGCTGGATTCCGACAACGGGAAGAAGCCTCTTCGCCGGAAAAACGGCGATTTCATTCCTCTGTAATACCTGAACGAGAACACCATTGGCTTACCTAATGAACCAAACGGCGATGGCCTCTTGCTCCAGAAACTTGTGCTTCCTCTCCGGTATCGCCACGGTGATGCCGTGGCCGGCTCCATCATCATCCTATCTGATGGAAGGCTCCGTTCGAATCCAAACGAATACGATCGCTTCAACATAAAATCCCCACGGCCAAACCTATCCTCCGAATTGATTCTCTGTGAATCTTCCTCACACGGTGTAATCTCCGGGACGGTGGAGTTAAACATCGGCACCGGAGAACGTGATTCCATAAGACGATCCACGCTAATTCTATGCAATATAGTTTCGTCATCAAGACTGGGACGAATCCTTGCCGCCATCATCGGCGTGAAGAACGGCGGCGAATCTGTGCATAGAACACCGGCACGGCAGAGAGGACAATTAGCATGAGAACGAAGCCACGCATCGATGCAATCCACGTGGAAAGTGTGAGAACAAATTGGTAGAGTACGAACGTAATCGTCATCTTGAAATTCGAATAAGCAAACGGCGCAATCACGGCGTGACTCGTTGGCGTTTACTGTGAAAGTATAGAGAGAGAAGGGAATGGTTTTGATTATAGAGTCGTCGAGGCCGTAAGGGGAGAAAGGGTGGGGTCCACTATCGAAGGGAGAATCAAAAGGGAGTGAGTCTAGGTCGCCGGAGGAGGAAGGGAGGAAAGAGCGGGAGCGACGGCGGCGGTAGCGGTTGATGAGGTTGTGAATTGGAGGACGGAGGTGACGGGCGATTAAACGAGAATACGTTATGAATAAAAAAGCGGTTACTATAATCACAACCATTGCAATAAGAGGAGGACTAAAGTCAACCGGTAACTTTGACGGTGGTGATAAGTTGTTAATGAAGGGAGTTGGAGTTGGAGTTGGTGATGGGGCCCAATGATGGTGGTGGAGGGGTGGCGGAGAAGGGTGGTGATTGATCATGGTTACGGTGGTGGAAGTGAGAGTGGTGTTGGAATGTGAATGGTGAGAATAGGGTTAAGACTCACATTGAAATTGAAATGGAATAGTGAAAGATATTATGTGAATGTGAGAATGGGTTTAATGCAAACCGCAGAATTCACTCACTTCGCCTTCTTTTTCCGCGCACTAACTCACTCCACTGTCTCCTCCTCTTGTGCCTGTTCTTAACTGACACGTCATCTTTTATAAACATTTGCCACTTGGAATCTGTTCCCAGCTAGCTAATTACGTAATTTCCTTAAATCAGACTATATAGATATTATACTTTATGTTAAAACATTAAATAAATAAGAATTTATAGTAAATGTTTCAACAAAAAGAAATTAAGAATTTAGTAAGGAAGGTTATAATCCAATATCTATAAAGCTATAACCAGTCAATGTAACCGTGTCCCTGCCTGATAATAATAAGGAAAAAATCAACGTTTTAAGAATCCAGATTCTTACTCGGTTTTGAATACTTGTGTCTAATTCAACATGAATTTAATATTAGTGTAAGAGTTTTTTATATGAGTGTAAATGTATATACTGACAGTGTAAGGATTTATACACTTGCACTTCATCATCCACCGTTTATTTGGATTACATTTTCTGAAAGGTCAACAATAGTAAAAAAATCAATGGTGATGATACAATGATAGTGTATAAAACTCATACATTGTCAATGCATACATATTTTTCTCTTTTTATATTACCGACAATTATTTATTATTAATTATACTCTCAAATAAAAATAATATAAATCAATAGTAAATAATATATTAATAGTATACAACTTTTTACACTATGGTAGATTTTAAACTTTTTAGTTTCTATTACATTCTCATTTTGATCTTTAGAAATTTTAGTTGTACCAACAACGTGTTTAGCCCATTGAAGGCCCAAACCCTAAAAACATTAGTGTATATATTACTTTATACGAGCCCAAATAAAATAAAATAAAGGGAAAAATAGAAGGTATATTAGAAAACACTGCAACGATCAAAAAACCCTAACCAGAAGAAGCGATTGAGAATTAGGGTTTAATAAAATCAAAGATCGTAGAAGTGATGTTTCCAGGAATGTTTATGCGTAAGCCTGATAAAGCTGCAGCTTTGAAGCAGCTCAAATCTCATGCGGCAATGTTTGGAACTTGGGTTGTTCTTATTCGAGTTACTCCTTTCATTCTTCACATTCTCCATGGCGAGAAAGATGAACTCAAACTTGAACTCTAGATTCTCCTCTTTATCTCTTTCCATCACTAGGTAAATTGCCCTAATTACTTTGATATATGGTCGATTTCATCACCACCTGCAAAGCTTTAATTTTTTATTTTTTAACAATTTGTTTATGAATGTTGGCAATTTGAATTACCTATTTGTTCATAAAGTTTGGAAATTTTGTGTTTAATATCTTTTGGGTTTATACGTTAGGCGGGGATGCTTTGGGGATTAGTTTGAATCGTTCCATAAAGAGTCTCTGATAGAATGAATTGAAAAATCTCAGATTAATAATCTTCATTGAAATTGATAATAATTATTATATCAGTTCCAATTATTAAAAATAACATCAAATTCAATCAACTTCATTTGAATTTATGTATCCCTGGTTAAAGTAATAAAATTACGGTCAAATCAGCGATTGTGTGTATTTGTGTCCTGTTGTGCTGTGATTAATGCAATTGCCACCAGTGCACAAACATTACCCAGTATGAGGCGATATTTTATTCTATACGGTATAAGAGCTTATCCTACTCTCTTTTTGACCCTTACGGCCTTATCCTGTTATGGCTATCAAACGAGCCCTCTGGTGCAAATATTTGGTGGATTGGTTTGAATTGTTAAGTAAAAAATTTTCCACAATAGAGTGTTGTATATTGTGTATAGCCATGTCTATAACTAAGTGTTCATTGGGAATCTGTAACTTATTTGTTGTACCTTGACCAATGATAGTTAATTAGAAATTAAAATATTTTCAAATAGTGTTTACATCCTTAACATTGTATAGCTCCTTAAAGTAACTGTTGCAATCTATATGCTTAAGACATTATATATAGTGAAGTTGTGCTTGCACTCATGTCAGTTGTACTTGTACACTCCATCTTTTGCACATTTTATAGGTATTAGGTAGCCTAGTTGACATGGATTGTGAACTTTGAACAATATGTCATTTCATTTTTTCAACACATATGTTTATCATGCTTGCATCCATTATGTGTGCATCAGCATCACCACTATTGTTCTGTACATGAAAACCGTTTAAGGCGAATAATGATTTGAATTTCGAATCCAGAGTAAACCTCAACCTCTCTTTACCGTTGCAGTTAGAAAGATCATCCCTTCAGATCGATTTTATATGATTCTTTACACTGGTGATTAATATGGCTTCTAAAATTATCTTTTTCTATCTTATATAATAGTGCCTGCATTTGTCTCTATATATTGGGAGTTTGAAGCATGTTGGTACCCTTGTCTTGTAGTTATCCTTTTCTTGCTAAAGATGAACTTGTGTTCTCATACTGATTAAGTATCAATATACCTTGTATCACATATTCTTTGAGAATATCTTATATGATTTCCTCTATTGATTTTCTATTGATGCAGTGGATCTGAAAGAGGAAATGCTTTAGATTCAGGAAGATTTCGTTGGAGTAGTGTTTTCATGTAACCGTGAAATTTGTGAGACCATGACATATTGTTAGTTGGAATTAAAGCCCATGTACTTTTGGAGCGAGTATAAATTTTATGGTGAGTAGCAAATATTAGTATCTCATATTACAACACTAAGCATATGAATAATGGTTTTTCCCCAATGAGTTGGTTTAGAAAGATAAGATAGTGTATATTTATTTTTCCTTTGTTCATATGAGTTTATCTAAACATTCTACACCATAACATGTGTCAAAAACTAACACAACACATGGAGATGATGCATGCTTATAACTAGTGGGAGTGGAGTTTCAAATGGGAATGGAGACAAGACCACTTAACTTGGCACACATACAATGATGCTTGATTTTTCCTTGTGGCTTATACTAATAGCTGCCACCACTCTAGATTCCTTGTGGTTGCACATCACTTTCCAATGTAAATGGGGTCATTAACTTTGTGACAAATGGCAACTCTAGGTTCCTTCTTTAGAAAGCACTGGCATCTGGTCATTCACTTCATAATTTCATATTGAACAAGATTCTCGTCTAGAATCCTTTCATAAATTATCTTTATTCAGCACTTATATTCCGTTTTTTTAATTTCTAGCCACATAAAAAAACATTTAGAAATGAAATGACAATTTAAAGTTGTTGCAATTTGGTTATTAAAATAACGCTATTTCATTTGTATGCCCATCACTTTAAAAACACATTTGAGTAAAAAAAAAGTAATAAATTTGCGGACTTATATTAAATTTATGTTTCATCTATTACATAAGTGTTCTATAGTTTTATGTGGAGTGATCAATTCAAATTTTACTTATATCTAGGCTTAAAATGAAAGAGTCTTAAATAAAGTAAACATGGAAATGGGGAATTAATATTTTCTTAAACTTCTATACATGACAGATAAATAAAAATGTTCTCTGAATATAACATATAAATAAGAATAGGGGAGTATAAAAGCACAAGTGGAATATAAAAAGAAATAACATGAGAAAAGGATCTGATCCTAAGGGAAAGGAAGCATCTTTGTTAATGACCTTACCATAATTTCTAAAACTCTTGCATTTTTTAAGAGGCTTATATGTGCCTACTGTGTAGTAAAGGCAAAAAAAACGTTTCTACTATAAAGAGAAAAGGATTATGACTCACCCCAACCTACCTAAAGAGATAGGACAGAAATCTCATATATTTAGAGGCACTGATGACATGCCACCGAGAAATGAAGTATCCCATGTGTTAACTCCATTATCACAATAATAGCAACCTTATTATTGCTCAATCACCACACTACAAAAGCCTTTCCACCACTTCAAACTTCAACCTACCCGAGTTGTTTCTTCAAGTTTCAGTTTGGAAGAGAACAAATATGTCTTCTTTTTAATAAAGATGTCTTTGCATACAGAAATTTCTTTCTTCTATTCCTTGGATTTTTTCTTACTTGGCCTAAGGGAGAAAAAGGGTCAGGGATTCTGTACAAGTATTGAGAGTTGATATCTTATCTTATTATAAAAATCATGTTTTTGTAGTAGCAGAAGGTTTCAGCTGAAAGAAATAAAAATAGATAGATGACAATACTATGTGGTTCAGTTTTGAAGGACAACTATGATAACATCATATGACAAGGGTAGAGGAAAACCAAGAGATAGAACGAGTACATATGCTATACAATAAGTCCATGGATGAATTACCTGGCTCTGTGGGCACTAGTACCAGCTTCAGTCTGAGATTGGGCCAGACCATATTCTCTTCTTCTTCCCTTCTCTTTATGTCTTTTGGTGTTGAATTCTACAGCTACACTGCTTTCTGGTACTTCTTTTTACTCTTTCCTTTTTTTCCTCTATGATTTCTGGTCCCCTTTTTTATTCTAATATCAAGGGGTAGTTGACTTTCACTATTTTTAAATGTTGTTTTGGTTTATCTAATATTACCCCCCATGTGATTCTGCAGATTTTTCAGGCTCATTTATGCATTATTTTCATTAACTATATATTATTTATAAAAAAGATTGACTCTATATCAATGAGTTCATTTAGCTGATCATGCTATATTGGTGCATGTGTCACTGATGGTTAATCTCTAAGCAAGAATAGTGTTGGAGTAGTAGACAGTAAAACTCATTGAAGCCAGATTTCTTAACCTAGTGCTGTCATTTATCTATAGAGTGGTGGAAATGAGTAAACCAGTTCTCCACCTTGTGCTTTTGAGTGACCCTTTTGCTATATTGTCTTGCACCGAGTGATGAGACAAATGGGTGTTAAATTCATTATTCTATTGGCATCTTACATCTTTAATACGACCAATTTGCAACTAAAATATTAACTGTCTAATTCTACAAAAGCACCAATTAATATTCTGTCCAAACATAGCTTGTGACAGTGGTCATGGTCAATCCACTGACTACTAGGATCCGTTCTCGAGTTGGTTTTTGGAGGATGACGAATAGAATAGAAGGGAAATGCTTGATAACAATAAAATATAGGTGTGAGATGACTCTAAAACCCAACTTAAGAACACGCCCTTAAAGTTCTGCCTATCTTAAACTTATATGAATTTCTGTCCTAGAAAATCATGTCAGCTAGAAAGTAGTTTACATTAGCTCTGTACAGAAGGATTTTGACACCAAATCCTGAACAAAGTTTAATTTGCATTACTAAATACCAATAACATATGTAATTTTCTCTACCCCTTTCCTTATTAGATATGCCTACATTTCTGCTTCTATTATTTGCATCACATAAATAGGTAGAAACTGAATAGATACCAATTGCATAAGTGAATTTGTTGATTCTTGTGTTAACTAACTGCTTTACTTTTGTCTTCACTTTGGATGTCCAAGCTATTTGGTAACAGTGATGGGTTTGGTGATACCTTGGAGTTTCACATTAGCACTGGTAGATGGATACTCAGTTCTTGTAAAATGCCCAATTCGCCAACCAGGAATACTGCTGATTATTTTTGTTGGAGATTGGGTATGTTAGGTAGCTTCTGATCTAAGTGTTATGATTTCACATAGGGGAACACATATCACCTCTTTCGGGTCAATTAGATATTATCACATAAATAAAAAAGAGAATATTTTTATATTACTTGTTAAAATCTGATTGGCCTGAAACATGAAACGAATCAGCTTTCGGGACATGTGATCTATGTTCGACATATGGATACTTAATACTATCAATCATCTTTTGGTAACTAACTATAGTTCATTTGTTACAGGTATTATCGACTCTCACATTATCTGCAGCTTGCTCAGCAGCTAGTGTTGTAGATTTGCTGCTCCAGTCTCATGGACCCTTTTGTCCTCCAAAACTTTGCAGCAGATATAAGATATCTGCAATTATGGCCTTTTTTTCATGGCTTCTATCTTTGGCATCTTCTTTGTTTAACCTTTGGCTATTACCCTCTTTATGATTCTCATTTAATTACCCTGTAGAATGCTAAAGATTGGACATGATTTATTCTGTAAATTATTTTTTTTTTGTTTTGTCAATTATAGCATGAGAATTCTGGGCATGTCCAAGATATTTGGTAAAAGTCATATACATTTTGTCCAAAGCATGAAGTGAAACTCAATATTAAAGTGTATACAAATAAAAGACATAGAATAATACTTTTATCATTTTATTTATTATAAAATTATATTTTTGTTATTAAAATTTTGAAGAAAAACAAATATTTATCTCTCTGTAACTAAAGAGCATCCTTATTCGAAAAACTGTTCTAACTACAATAACACTTAACAATATATTGGCTCTCATTCACGTCACGGGATTGCAAATTTGTAGTTTCTAATAATGTGCTAACATGATAACCAAAAGTCCACAACCAAACTATCATCATTTTCATTCATATCCTAAAATTCATTATCTCTATCATTTTTTTTTCATCTAAGAATATTAGTTTAGATTTGCATGACATAAAGTTGTCCAAATTCTAGCAACTACATAATTTTCTCATTTTTCTTATAAAGTTTGCCTACATAAAAGCTTTAAATTCCAGCTAGTCCATGTCAAATTAAGAAGGAAAAAAAAACACATTTGAATGCTTTTTTAAAACTAAATATAGAAGGGATTGAATGTTTTTTTTATATTCTTACCACCTATTTTTCATATAGTATGTGCACTAATATTTTATGGTTTTTTATTTGATATGTCATTCATCTTCACATATATAATTATTAACCATCAAGCAAAAATTATACATTTAATGTTGAGTAAGGCACTCCATAATATAATTTTTTTTGCATTGATATTGCACATATACTAAACTCTTTTTTAACTTAATATTTGCATCTAAATAGACATTTTTAATAGCGTCATCCAAATATATGATTTTTATACTATGATGTCTAACTTCAAATTCTTAAAAATCCAAGAAGAGATTGGACATTTTTTATTTCTCAAATTGCATCAATTTTTTTATTTAATATTATTTTTAGTTAGTGGGAGTGATTTATAGGAGAAAACTGTAAGAAAATGCACTAAAGCTCTATTTTTTCAAAAGGAAAATCAAGTGGTCAATCATAATTTTATCATCATCCTAATATTGTTTTCTCTTTTGGTCATAATTGAGTAATGTTCATAAAGTAATCTAAGGAATGGGCTCGGGTGATGTGGGCTTGAAGTGCAATATGATATTCAGAGCACAATTATACATTTGTAGGCCCAACTATAAACTTTCAAGGCATGTTAAATTAAATACCCTATGTGTTTGGACGGTTACCTATAACAACTACAAATTGAAGATGTGATAATCTGAATATGTTATATGAATATTTGTAAGCAAAGTGGCCTACATAGGAGGGTCCATGGAAATACAAAAGCAAACTTTACATTTAACACGTCTAGTTTATATAGTATATAATAGCTTGAATTTCACAGGTTTAAAAAATAAGATATATGTCTGATTTGTTTAAAGGTTTGATTTGACCTATAAATATATTTAAAAACATATTATGTTATAATATAATTAAATATATCAATTTTCTAAACTTAACATACTTTTTTTAGATAACCTAAAGTATTTTATATTAAACTAAATAGAATTTTTAAAACTAACTTATTACAAATTAATGTGAGCTCTTTCTACCAACACTCTTTTGTTCTAGTCACTATGGTGATTACTATTTCACCTTGAGCTAATGACTTTCCTTTCAATGAAATTTAAAAAAGGATAATAACTATGTAAAAAACTTTCATTTTAATGACCCATGTTTAAATAATTTTTCTGCTTATTCTAGTCCTGCCAAAGTGTAGTGAGCTCTCTTTTATATAAGTGCATCCTATGTCGTTTTCATACTCAACGACCCCTTTGGACATTTTTCCATTCCTTCTTCTAGGAAGGATCCTAATTAGTGTGTCACAACTCCAAAAGATAGTGACATTAAAAAAAATGGATACATTCAAGTTGAAACAGTTTAAATTAGGAAAACAATTACTTATTTTTTTGAAGAAAAAAATATTTAAACTAGTTTATTAAGACAAAATAAGCTCATTGTGGCATACATTTTGTATTTAGAATAATGTATTTCCTTTTTAAAAGTTATTATAATAAAAAAATTAAAGGATAATAATTTACCATACGAGAAGATTTAAAATTATTTTTTATGTAAATCAACCATGATCAAAGATGTCATGGTTCATAAACCCAAATAGAATATAGGCATTTTTTCAATTAAGAAAGATCGTAAGTGAATATGAGGGACATAGGAAAACATACAAATGTGAAATGAAAGAAACTAAAAGAGAAGAAATACAAAAATAATGTGAAAACAAATTAGGCAGATTAAGAAATTACAAGAATATTTCCTTTAATGGGATCTATCTCCACCACTCGAACTCTTACATGCTTTTCACTTAACACTCTTCTATTCAAAACAAACCTTTCTCAAAATATACTATTACATCTTTAATCAAAGGTGGTTCGATTGATTAGACCCAATTACATAATTAAATAAAGTTTCAATGTTCCATTTTCTTCCTAATATAATGATATAAAGGTGATTGTTGAATAATAGAAATTGATAAATACCACTACCCTATCAATATCCAAGACTCATTAAGCATATAATTTTGGTAAAATAAACACACTGAAGAAAATTCTTATTCTTCTCCAAGTCTTCATTTTTTCAAGAACTTTTTCATAAGCATATACGTAATACTAGTACTACATGGTTGAATGCAAACACAATTGTAGGCCCAGACACTTTATTATGTTTATATAGAAAGGAAGAAACTAAGAATGTTCTGAAGTCAATATTTTTATCATTCAAATTCACACTTTTCTTCATATAATAAAACAAAATGAGCAAACATATAATGACTCTATGATATATTATGCTTGCGTGCACTTTTTCTCTTCTTTGCCTATAAATACACCTACACTCCCTTCTCTCACCATCCACAAATCAAAATATTTTTTCAACTCTTATCTCCTTTTTCAACCACACATACACAAAAGACTAGTGAAGAAAAACATAACACAAAAAAATCATATGGGTATTTGTGTTTCTTCTGAACATGCAAGCAAAGGTGAAAACCTTAGTTGGAAATCCAAAGTGAACATAGTTGAGTTGGATGGTAAGTTACAACAATTGAAGGAACCAACAAAAGCATGGTTGGTCTTGTCTCAGAACCCAAACAGCTTCATATGTAGCTCAGAATCCATGTATGTTGGGTCACTAATGTCTCCTCTGACTCCAAATCAAGAGCTTCAATTGGGTCATATATACTTTCTTGTACCACGTAGTAAATCACGCATTCCACTTTCTTTAGAGGATTTGTGTGCACTAACCATTAAAGCTGATGCAGTTCTTGCTCCTTCAAAACATACCCATAAAATCTTTAAATTCTCATCACGTGTTTCACACAAAAAATTCCAAGTACACCCAGTTCTTTAAAGTGTTTCTCTGAGATATTCTCATTCCATTTTTTTTTTGGGTTTCAATATTTTGAATGTATATATTATGATCTCTACGTTGTGTGGACTAAGTCTGTACAAATTTTTGTTAGGTGTAGTTGTGTGTTTGCACTGTGTACAAGTGGAATTAATGTGTTGCACTTTGCACTCTTTGTTATTGCCATATGTATAGTTCATTATTATTATATATGTATGTTCCAGTGTTCATGAAAATTTACAGTTCAAGTTTTTATACTATTCACTGTAACATATGCTAAATTTTGAGTATTTTAGAGCAATTATATTAATGCTTAAAAATACTGCTCATAAACTTAGGCCTCGGTTTGAAGAAGGAAGAATACACATCACTAAGAATTTTTGTGAAGAAACTATGGGAAGAAAAAAAATGTAATTTGTCTCCACATTTAGGAGTTTGTGGACTTTGGAAAATTGTCAAACCAATGTGGCCAAGATTTCTTGCGCCCCAAACCATTATGTTAAATGTGTATTATTTTTTAGATTTAGTTTAATACTATTGTATGGATCCCAAATATGGATAAGGCATTGATATAGTGGTCTAAGGGCCTAAGACTTTAATAGATATTCAGAACGACAAAAAACTTAATGGTTCGATTCCTGAAAATAATATTTGTTGGGAGAGATAGTCACACACTTTAAACAAAATTAATTCATTATCCAAAAAGTGAGTAGATATTATTAATAGTACCACAAAAAATATGGATCCCGAATTTGAAAATATAATTAAAATATTAATATTTTATATGTTGTTTCATTTTGAAATTTCACCTGATTAACCGATGCTAATGTCTACCTAATTTATTATTGATTTGATTATTAATAAAATTTAAAACATGTCAAGGGAGACAAATTTTTGAAATCAAATATTCTAAGTTACTGCATAAATGTTATTAGTTAAAATTAACGATCACATTTATTATCTTCCAAAATATGGTTCGTCTTTTTTTTTTCTTTCAAATTTCTATTCGATCAAAAAAGAAGTAAAATCACCAACAATTAAGATAATAATAAAAATATAATTTTGTTAAATCATGCATGGGCTACCAACAATAATAACCAGACCGAAGATATATTGAATACAAATTAGTGAGTGGAAATAATTTCTTTACTAGAAATAAATGATATAAAAAATAACAGCGGTGAATACCAGATGCCAAAAACTGACCAATGAGGTATAAACTATAAACTATAAACAATAAACATCCACGCATACACTTACGTCAACATATATACGAGATGCCATGTCATACACTATATGTTTAAAAGAACTTTTTCAAAATCTTAAACATTAATTTCCATTGAAAAATTTAGATCTCAAATAATTCCAAATTTAGATATTACACTTCATGTAATAAATATTTATTATTAGTTTAGAAATCATTTTCTTTTTAATTATCAACTAAGTTTATCGTTTTCCTCAATTATAAATCTTTAACACATGGACTGTGACAATATATTTCACTCTATAATATTTTTTATTAGTGATGGATATTAATAACAAATGTCCTCAGAATACTGTTTAAAGCTTAAGTAAGAATAAAATGAAACTTTATATTAAAAAATAGTTTTTAAATATAAAAAAATAATTGTCTTAATATTTAATGATTAGAAAAAGTTAACCAAACAGAAATAATTGTTGAATAAAAATAAAACATGCTCGTCATACACTACTAGAAGGGTGGCCTTTGAAGAGGAAAAACAAAATAAGTCATGTTTTAAAATGGTTTAATATTCTTAAATATGAGCCACTTTATGATATTTAGTCAATAATAAATAACTTATACCAAACATATTTTCATCATATATTTAACTTCTCTCTTTATCTTTGAATAAGTCTTTATATCTTTCTTAAGATAATAACTACATCAACAAATGAGTGTTTTATTTTGGAAAGTTGACATGTTTTAAAGTACATTTAAGAGTAGTACTAGTAACTATAGTTTTCTTAATTGGATTTAGTTAGAAATGATTCATAAATGGGAATGGTCAATGAGAACCGAAAGGTATGAGTGTAGGACCATGATTGAAAAAGTAAGAGTCAATTAACAATGCCACCATATGAAAAAGGTGTAGCTACAAACATTTCCGGAACCTTCCAATCTGAAGCAGAACATGGGACACGGTTATACTCATAAAGTTGCATGAACATATTTACATTTATGCATGAACTTTATCAACCTCATAAAGTTGAAGGTTACTTCCAAAAATGGAACCTTCTGCCTAGATGGGCCACCTTCAAAATGTTTCCATTCATGCCATCATGTTGTGCTTGAATTTCCTGCATTCTTTTCTCTCTTCCTTTAAGGGAAGATTCTCTTATATCAACTTGTCAATGTGCTTCTTCAAATCTATATCTATAGACTATCGATAAGGAACAAAAATATATTGTCTCAAATCTTATCTTATAAATAGTCTCACGTCAATATATTGAAGTAAAGACAATCAAAATGAATATATTTGATGGTTTTGATCAGAAAAACTAAATAAAACTATTTCTTTTCTCTTAATTAGATAAAACTTTACATTTTTCTATAAACAACCTTCACGATTTAATTAATTGAGCAACACTTATTAGGAGGGATAATGAACCTCGTGAATTAAGAACTATTGATTATAAAAAATAGTAGAAAGTATGTGACAAAGAATTTCTCCAAGTCATTATTTCCGTCCATGATCACCAACCCTTCCCACCCTTTATTTATTCATTAATTTCAAAATTTTAAAGTTATAAAGGTCTATCTTTTCATGTAACTTTATTTATATAAGACTCCACCCTTCCTCAGAAAAACAAAAACAAATAAATCCTACACAATTATCTCAATATTCTCTGTTTCTCCTTCTCTGTTTCCCCTGTTCCCATATAAACAAGAAAACAAGCACAAACACACATAGAGACTCAGTCACTCAGATATGGGTGCTTGTGCATCTTCACAGTTCATAAGAAAAGCTGAAAATCTTTGTTTTCAAACCAGTGTGAACATAATTCACATGGATGGTAAGCTAGAACAATTCAAAGAGCCTATAAAAGCAGAGCATGCTCTGTTTCAGAACCCAAATTGCTTCCTCTGTAGTTCAGAGTCTATGTATGTTGGGTCACTATTGACACGTGTGGATCCTAATGAAGAGCTTCATTTTGATCACATATATTTCTTGATTCCACTCTCCAAATCCCATATACCACTTTCTCTACATGAATTGTGTGAACTTGCTATTAAGGCTAATGCAGCTCTTGTTCATTCTCATGCTACTACAACCAACTCAATCATGAAATCTTCTTATGCCTCACATGCAAATTGTGTTACACATACAAGCTTGTATCAGGAATATTCACATTAAATTTTTTTAGCTTTGAAGAATAGAATTGTTGATTTCTTCATGTTGGTAAACTAAATCAACATAATAGCATTTTTAGTGCAATAATGAGATGAGTTTATTTTATTTGTTTATATCCTTTATATTTGAACAATTAGCATGCAATTTCATCCTGAGAGCAAGTTGTGGCCATCTCAGGATGAAATCACATTGATTGACACAATACAGCTAAGAATCTTATCTTGAGTGCACGTTATTGTTTTTTCTTTAACACTGAAAGAATATGAAAACAAAATTCAACTACAAATTTCAGACTACAAATGCATATGATAGTCAACTCAAAAATCAAAATTGAAAACAAAAACACATTTTAATAAGTCCATAGTTTAAATTGCAAATGTCAAACTACAAATGCATATTTTTTGGGTACTACCAAAGCCATCTTCTCACCCTTTTGGGTAAGGAATTAATCCATTTCCGAGTTCGTGGTTTCCCCTTCCAACAAGTGTTGCTCAGGATTCGAACCCTTAACCTTTTGGTCATTTGAGGATTTAGAAGGGCTTACACCACTAAACTACAAATGCATATGATACTTAAAAAGCTCAAAACATAAACAATAGCCAATAAAACATACTATAAATTTGAAAATTTGACATTAAGAGTCAAAATTGTCTCAATTGAGATCTCATTTCTTCATCACATGAGTTTGAAAAGTGACCAAAATTGCATTCATCAGTGAAGTGCCTAATTCAAATAATCCTGCCAAGTTGTACATTTTGTCATTCAAACAAAAGAAGAGCACAGACCCAAGTACTAGTAGTTTTATCCATAAACATGGAGCCTGCTGAGAATTACTCTATCAATCTTATTAAATTTGAGAGGAAAATAAGAACTGCATGAAACTAAGATGGAAGAGAGTCTAATTAGTGTTAGAGGAGGGTTTCATTTCACATTTGATGGCACCAACTAGCTTATCATAAGCTTCTCCCCATGCATTCTCCATTGCTGATGACCATATTTCAGGCACAGTTTCTTTTATGGTTTCCAAAAGTGCAGTCTTTGCCACCTTAACAATAGAAAAAGAAAAAATAGTCCATATATGAATTATATACATTACTCTTCTATTTCTCATTATATATGTAGTGATATATGTCATGTACATTATTTCTAGTTCTCATTATACATGTAGTGACATATACAAATAACCAATGGCCATGCTTTATCAATTATAACTCATAAAACTGTCTGGTAACAAAGCAAATGAGTTTATATGCTGCTATTCTGCTAATCAACTAGTTTAATGTTCAAATAGGTCCCATCAAAGAAAAGTTCTTTGTTGGTGTTTGGTAAATTGATTTATTTCAATGGGATACAAGTTTTTAAGCTTATTTGATAAGGGTAGCTTATCTGTTTATAAGTCACGGGTTATGTTATTATATATTTTAGCTACTTGTTTAACTTAGTGAATCTTATTAAACAATTATGATACAATTAGTTGACTTATTAACTTTCAACATGTAAGTAGTTTATAAACTTCTAGAGCTAGTTCTACCAAAAGCAATCATAATCATGTTGAAAGTTTGTATACCTGAAAATGCTCATCTGTTACACCGCTTTTGAAATGGGTAGCACCTATCTTTTGCAAGTTTGAATCTTCCACGTTTATTTTACCGGTCTTCCGAAGTTGAGCTGCTGATTCACATGTCTATAGTAACAAACAAAAACATAGTTAGATGGTTCTGTCTCTTGTAATAATGTTGTTGAAAAGTGAGAAACCACATAGAACTAGATACACAATTGTATAATTTATGGTCGGTTATTAATATGATGATAGTTTAATTACCATGACTAAGACAAACACGGCATGGGACTTGAGCTTTGGGTTTTCCTCCAGAGGAACCTTTGAATCTCTCAAGAATGAGAACATGTTCTGTGCTGCTGGAGCAGCCTTAAAAATTCTACAAAATTTGATGTCAAGAGTTAAAAAAACATGGTAATATTATGTTGCCATGCATGCATGGTTGAAATTGTTGAAGAAATATATTTAACTGATTTGAGTTGAAATGATGGGTTTACTTCAAGAAAAACTTGAGACCCAGATCTCCAGGATGCTTCTTCATTATGTTCCATGATTTCATCACAAGAGCTTCTTGCTCTTCAGTGAAAGTTACATCCATGATACTAACTGCTATAAAAAAGTTATGGTTTTGTGAATTGTGATGTGATGGGAGTGGAATATGAACAAATGTTTAAAGTTGGAGGTTGCTAAGGTAAAGATTGTATAGGACATGAAATTGTTGTCCCTTCATGGTTTGGGTGTGTTGAGATGAGAAAGATTCGTAGATATTAATATTGTTATCTGGTAATTCGGATCTAGCTTTCAAAAGTTGTACACCTACTCTTACGTAAGCCATGAATAAATCAAATTGCACTGGTGGATTCACCTGGTTAATGTTATTTTACTATAAGGTTGTTAATTTGAAATTATTATTGTTATTTATGACTCTTTGTTATTAGGACATTATATTTATATATCTATTGATTCTACCAATAAGCTTTTTGGTATGTGTTGAACCCTCACTGCAGAAGGTTACAACATTGATCAATTATTTTTAGATTGGTCAATTCTTATAATGTTTGAGTTTAAGTACAATATTGGTCATTATTGATGAAGATTAGTGAATGTTAATGGAGAGTGGTTAAGAACAATTTATTTCATATTTAGTGAATTGAATGATCAATGTTAATAAAGATTGGTCAATGTTTTCCCTGCAGAGGGGCCTGCTACAAACTACAAAGTATCCATATCCTTGATATTATTATTATCATCATCATCATTGTAATATCTATCCATAATAGTGTAAAGAACTCTTATGCTATCAATGCATACATCTTTTTCTATATTATTACTATTATGATGATTTGTGGTTATAAGATATTCATTATCGAACGAAATATGATTGATCATTTTGATGCCCCAAGTCACTGATTTTCATGGCTTCTTCTTATCTCTACAAACCTTCATGCCAAATTGCTATCACTTTTACATGGTGTGAGTTTTACCATTTCTGCTGATATATTATTAGAAAGAGGGGAGAAAATTACAAGAGGTTATGAAATTCTCTCAGACACAAAAAAAGATTATACTAAGTACTAGTAATTATATCCATAAACAAGGAACATGATAGGAAGCACTCTATGAATTAATCTTATTGAAGATGAGAGGAAAAAACTAGTACATGAAGTAAGATGGAAGATAGTCTAAGAAGATGGTTTCATTTCTGATTTGATGGCACCAACCAGCTGGTCATAAGCTTCTCCCCATGCATCCTTCATGGCAGGTGACCATATTTCAGGCACAGCTTCTTTTATGGTCTCTAAAAGTGCAAACTTTGTGACCTTAACAATAGAAAAAAGAAAGAATAGTCAATAAACTCGACATTCATGATAGATCATTTTGATGTCGTTCGATCCATGTAGTTGACCTCGTGCGATAAGTGCGATAAATGCTTGTTGTTGTTGTTGTATTGACGTTTATAAATAAACAATGCTTTCTCAACTATATTCAATATTGGAAATTTCTATACCTCGAAGTGTTCATCTACTACTCCATTTTTCAAATGGCTAGCACCTAACTTTTTCAAGGTCGATTCTCTCACGGTGACCTTACCAGCCTTCCTCAGTTGAACAGCTGATTCACAAGTCTGCAAGAACAGACAAAAATATTGATACCAATAGACACAAGTTATGTAAATTATGGTGGGTTGTTGAAATCATATAAATGGTAACAAAGTCAAAGGTAGTGAATGTATGTATGCAAAGAAAAAAAAGGAGTGAGCTTAGCTTACCATGACAAAGACAGAGAGGGCATGAGTTTTGAGCTTTGGGTTTTTCTCCAAGGGAACTTGTGAGTCTTTCAAGAATGAGAACATTTTCTGTGCTGATGGAGCAATCTCAAATATTCTACAAAGTTTGAAGTCATGAGTTCAATTATTCAAAACCATGGTGATGTTACATAAAGCTGAAATATAAGCAAGAGTTCAGAAAGTTGAAGAAGAAATGGCTTACTTCAAGAAAAACTTGAGAGCAAGCTCTCCAGAATTCTTCTTCATTGCATTCCAAGACTTCACAACCAGAGCTTCTTGCTCTTCAGTGAAACCTCTTACTTCCAGGGTGCTCATGATCTCAGATATGCTAACTGCTAAGGTGTTGGTTTGTGAATTGTGATGGGAGTGGATGAGTGAAATTTTGGAGTTTGCTATGAACAAGTTCTTATAGGAAATGAAATTGTCCCTTCATGACAATAGGGAGCCATTCTAGTTTGGTTGGGCTGTGATGCTGAATTGCGTCAGGAAGATCCTTAAAAGTATCATTAAAACTAGGTGCTGAGAACAAAATGGTTTTTGCTACCCAACATGCACATTTCAATCAACAAGTATCTTTTCTATTAATAGAGAGACATGTGATTGTTTTTTCTTATATTTTCAATAACAAAAATGTAATATGATAATAATAAAAGTGTCATTTCATATTATTTTGTAGCACTTGTCTTTTCATTAATGGAGACGGTCATTACTCGGGATATACAGAGCAGGACAAATAAGAAATAATGGTAAGATAGTGGATCATATTATTACAATTTAGAGTTTAGTGAGTCAATGGGATCATAGAGTTGTCATGTTGGCATATCATATTTTGTTCACATAATATTTTTCTATTTCATAGTGTGATTTTTCCCCTGCACCACACTAGATAAAATAAGAGTTTCTTTTGTGTTTCTATTATATTATATACTAGCCACTAAACGACCCAAGTTGCCATGAACAAATCAAATTGTATTTGTGGATCCTAGTCCATTGCATGAACTATTATGTATTTTGTTTCAGTCGATGCAACTTCCACCTACCCGTTCTTGATTAAAAAATAATAGTAATTTTGGGTGCAGGAAGGGAAGATGTTATTAACACTACTTTGTTACCAATTCTGATTTTGTAAAATAAAGAATTAAAATTATGTTTAGTTTGCCAAATATGGATAGAAATTTGAACTATGAATAGCTCAACACATGCGAGAAGATCTGAATACAAAAGCATGGGGACTCATGAGCCGGAAAGAACATAATACCTAGGCCACATCACACCAAAAACAAAGACAAGTATTCTTCACTACTGGAGAGAATCCTTGTTCGATCGGCATGGAGTACTTTGAACTTTGCGTTTGAGTGGTCAGCATTCAACTACAAGACACTTTAGGGTCGCGGTCAAAACTCAAAAGTCCCAAGGCCAGAAGGCCACAAATAAATCCCCCATTTTCAAAACAAATGGCCATCTGCACCATTTGCCTCAATAACAACTACCAACAATCATGACATTCACTGGCCAAAGAACAACTTTTAATAACACATTGATAAAAAAGGAAACATGAAGAAAATAAGATGTTACATACATTACAAAGAAAAGAGTACTATTGTTAACCAGAGCCATAGTATATATCAGGTATTGCAGCAACAGCTGAAAAAGGAATTTCAATCCTCTCTTTCACAAGACATCGAGCCTCCCCATTCTCCATCACCAAAACTCTCCCAGGTGGACACTGAGTAATTGGTACCACACCCTCATTTTCACTGGCACGTATTTCTTTCTCATTTTCTGTTTGTTGCCGCAAGCCTTGTACATTGAAGCGGATACCAACCTTGCCAAAATTAGGTCCAAAGCCAGACAAAGTTAATATTGATACCACACCAACAACTGTAACAACTGTTTTAGATAAACGAGCTATAAATAATCCCCATCCTCTTCTTGGATTTTTACCCTCATCGTTAACATGATTTTGCTCTTTTTCACTTGTACTCTTTTTTGCCTCAATCATCGGATCATGTGTGATTAATCCATTGTGATCATACTTATTCACAGAAGGGATATGTGGCTGATATTCCTTGTCCAGACGCATAGAGTATGGAGGGCGGCTTGGATATGGAGGAAGTAGTAGATCATTGTTGGGCTCCACCCTTTCACTTGCAAAAGAGCAAGCTTCATGTATCACTTCCAATTCCTTACCTTGGTACTCCTTGAGCTTATCGGTTAACATTTTGCGGCTGTTTTCAATCTCAGTCAAGGCAACTTCTCTTTCATATCTCTGCTGTTGTTGCAAAACCTAGAAATTGCACACAACACTTCAGAGTTAAGATTCTCAAACTATCATCCCAATCATATTTTGATTATTTTCTCCCCGTAAAGTATTAAAAACATGAAAAATAAAATAAAAAAGTAGCATCCTACAATCCCCGTTACAAGTTTGATGAAGATAGCTTTCTACTGATAAAGTACCAAAGAAAACAATACAATATCCTTATAGTGGCACAGTAGGAAAAAGTGCGAAAGACTAAAGGCATAGGGATAATCACTTCAAGAGTAAAAAGTTTCACTTTACATTATGGGCAACTAGTTCAAGAATGAACATTGCATGCATTTTAGAATGCAAATGTGCATTAGAAATGTATTTGTGAGTAAGCATGAAAATATACACCAAGTTTCAACAGTTACCTACTAAAGACCCAAGCACTTCATGCAATAAATCTATAACACTCTTGGCTGAAAACACACACTACATATTTCTTTGGTGGCAGTAAACAATGGAGTTATTGAACATGTACAGCTAGTATATAGCTAGGTCAAGTGCTGCATAAAGTATATGAATAACAGTATTCATGGAGTAACTAGAAACAGAACAAGACTTCAATTTCCACAAAATTGTATCTTAAAAAATGAAAAAAATGACCCATGTTCTTATTCAACGAACTATCCTCGACCCACAATTCCTAATCACTAAAAAAGCCTAAAAAATGAATCCCCACTTAAAAAAGATGGAATTTTGATATGAAGAGGGTAATGGGGGTTAAGCACCTGCAATGAAGAAAGCTGGGTCTCCAAAGCTTCAAGGGCATTACAAATGTTGATAAGCCTTTGAGTAGTTTCATCATCATCATCATCATCATCTCCATTGGGAGTGGTGGTGGCTGTGTGGATGCAATTGCTGATTTTCAATCTCAGTTCTATGGCTCTCGCTAACACCAACCCTATTCCCTCTTCTTCCATATTTTTCTGTCTCTCTTTGTTTTTTTGTGTGACCTAATAAATAATTCTAAAGCGCCAAAAACACCTTTTTCTATCTTTCTATCTTCTGTTCTATATGTGTCCTCGTCTGAATGGTGAGAGTGGTGGTGTGAGATTCTGATTCAGTGATTATGGTGCCCCTTTGCTCCTTAAAAAAAGACGAGTAATGTTTTTTTTTGTTGTTATAAAACCAATGTTATCTTGTCATTTTTTTTAAGAAATTAATTTCTTTTGGATTCTCTTCCTATCTCTAAAGATCAAAACGTTCCTTTTGGTCGTCATAAAGGAGGTTTAGTGTGACATTTCATCATTAGATCACTTACTTGTTGATAAACGAATAATGCATGAATATATATAAATTTATCATGAATATTAATGATTGATTTTTCTCTCTTCATTTTGTAACAAAAGAAACTTTTTACATTTTTTTAGATAAATTGAAAATATTAGTAAGGATAAAATAGAGATAGATTAATTTACCTCATGGTTTGTTAATAAGTGTAGATAAATAATAATATAGATAAATTGGTATTTATCTATACTCTTATTAACAAACCATATTTGTTAGGAGAGATGTACTAAAAAATGATTAGTTACATGCTAATTAATACTTTGGTGGTTTATTTAAGAAAAAAACTTCACCTTGAACAAAATACGTAGAGTTCACCTTTCATCATAGTTTCTTAATCTTTTTCTGTGCCTATTGGAATGATGATCATAATTTAGTACTCATGAGTTAATGCAAGTGGTTTGAATGATTTTGGCTTAATTCAATGTTTTAGTTTGTTCAAATTTTTTGAATGGTGTTTAGCTTTTAGGGAACCAACAATGCTCAATATTTAAAGGTTTAGCCCAATGTTACAACTAAAGCAATAACCACGTTGTATTGCAATGCAAATTGTTTGTCAATGAGGCCTTTGAGATTGATAGATCCTCTGGTGTACCTTGACCATGGCAAGGCCATAAAATCTGGTTTTGCATCAAGCATTTTCACTTGTAATCAACTCATCCATCTTTATTCTAACCATGGCCTTGTGAAAGATGCCCATAAACTGTTTGATGAAATTTCCCACCCAAACGTGTTCTCTTGGAATGCCATTATTATGGCATACATAAAAGCACGTGACTTGACAAAAGCACGTGCCCTTTTTGACTCTGCCCCTCACAAAGATTTGGTTTCTTATAATTCCATGCTGTCGGCTTATGTTGGTGCTGACGAGTATGAAACTGATGCACTTGATTTGTTTACTACAATGCAATCTGCACGTGACACAATTGGGGTTGATGAGTTCACTCTGACAACCATGCTTAACTTGACTGCCAAGCTACATAAGGGGTGTTACGGGGAGCAGATACATTCATATATGATGAAAACCGCAAACAATTTAAGTAAATTTGCAGTGAGTTCTCTAATCGACATGTATTCTAAATGTGGTTCGTTTCGTGAAGCATGCAATGTATTCAGTGGTTGTGTTGGGAGGGTGGATTTGGTTTCAAAGAATGCAATGGTTGCAGCTTGTTGTAGGGAACGAAAGATGGACATAGCTTTGAGTGTGTTTTGGAAATATCCTGAATTAAATGATATTGTGTCTTGGAATACATTGATTGCAGGATATGCCCAGAATGGATTTATGGAGAAATCACTTGCCTTGTTTTCTGAGATGATAGAAAATGGTATTGGGTGCAATGAACACACTTTAGCAAGTGTTTTGAGTGCTTGCTCTGGTCTAAAGTCGATGAAACTTGGCGAGTGTGTCCATGCTTGGGTGTTGAAAATTGGTTACAATTCAAATCAATTTATTAACAGCGCCATTGTTGACCTCTACTGTAAGTGTGGGAATATTCGTTATGCAGAGTCAGTCTATGCAGGAATTAGGATTAAAAGCCCATTTGCAGCAGCTTCATTGATTTCAGGCTATTCATCTCAAGGCAACATGGCAGAAGCCCAAAGGCTTTTTGATTCTCTAACCGAACGAAACTCTGTTGTCTGGACAGCTCTGTGTTCTGGCTATGTCAAATCACAACAAAGTAAGGCGCTGTTCAAACTTTTTAGAGAGTTTACCACTACAGAAGGTCTAGTTCCTGATGCAATGATCATTATCAGTGTGCTTGGTGCCTGTGCAATACAAGCTACCCTTACACTAGGAAAGCAGATTCATGCTTACATCTTGAGAATGATATTTAATATGGATGAGAAATTGCTGAGTGCTTTGGTCGATATGTACTCAAAATGTGGGCATATCATATATGCTGGGAAAACCTTCCAACTAGTTCCAGTTAGTGATAGAGATGCAATCTTATATAATGTTATGATAGCTGGTTATGCTCATCACGGATTTGAAGATGATGCGATTCAGCTTTTTCAGGAAATGTTGAAGAAAAGTGTCAAGCCGGATGCAGTCACTTTTGTAGCACTTCTATCAGCTTGTCGGCACCGTGGATTAGTAGAGCTAGGAGAGCAATTTTTCATCTCAATGCAAGAACATTACAATGTAGTGCCCGAGATTTACCACTATGCATGTATGGTTGATATGTATGGAAAGGCTAATCAACTAGAAAAGGCGGTAGAGTTTATGAGGAAGATTCCCATACAAATAGATGCTACAATCTGGGGAGCATTTCTTAATGCTTGTCAGGTAAGCAGCAATACAGAGCTTGTCAAACAGGCAGAAGAGCAACTTTTAAAACTTGAGGCAGATAATGGGTCTAGGTATGTGCAATTGGCTAATGCCTATGCCGCTGAGGGGAAATGGGATGAGATGGGAAGAATAAGAAAGAAAATGAGAGGGAAGGAAGCTAAGAAGCTTGCTGGTTGCAGTTGGATATATGTGGACAATGACACTCATGTATTTACTTCAGGTGATGCATCCCATTCAAAAGCAGATGCAATCTATTCCACTTTGGTGTTCTTGAATGGGAAGCTGTATCTATCAGGCACAAAGCTTAAGCAACTTAATGACATGCAGGGTGATGTTGTTGAGGACATATTTTGATAGTGAACTAGCCAATACCACTAAAACTGCACAAATCAAGACATTGAAGCATTGATGGTGTTCTTCCAGGTACCTGCCATTTCTTCCTCTTAGCTGTAGCCTTTACACACAGAGATGTCAATATATGGCCCATTACGTCATTGTTGCAAATTGCTCTTCGAATTTTAGGAATGAATAATCGTTCCTAATGTTAACATATGCAATATTGTCCTGTTCCACAAACATAATTTTTTTGCAAATACTGCACACAGCAATGTAGAACCACAATCCGGCAAAATGACTTACAGTTTGACTATCAGGAGGCACATCCACACATGTGTATGGCAAAGCTTATTCCTTTTGAAGTGGATATTTAATAGATTATAGGTCACATGAAGGTATTCAAGACAGAAAAGGTGTTCTACATCACAAAGTGTCTAATTTTTTGTGACATATTGGAACATGAAGACAGATTAACACCTAGTCATCTAGTGATTATGGAAGTTCATGTGAGGTGTTAGTATAGAGCCAGCTCCCTGTTCTCCGCTGCTGTTTGTTGTTGACTTTCTTGCTTTTTTTATTGATGCTAGTTTGCTGCTCTGCTGTGAAGACACTCTGTAAGTTTGACGCTCAGATACATCGGTGTCAAGTCACAGGTTGATTCTTGTATGACTAGAAGTTAGATCATGACATACATGGAGTCCACCCTTCGCCACTTATTCATGTTAATTGTTTCTGAAGGACTTATGGACTTCCATGGATCCTTGGTTGCCTATTACATACATTGTAAGTTCATAGTTAGTGAATAATCAATTACTCTAAATCTTTAATCAGTATACAATGTCGTCCTATATGTGATTTAAATTTTAATCCAGGTTGCAATGTACTAGTTCTTCACCAGAGAGAAAAAGGAAACACTTTGATTCTAACTAGATGACTAAAGCTTTTGATGGATTTTTTCTTTGTAGGATTTCATACTTGAGAAATTAACAGTAAATAAATTCTTTTTAAATGATTCTCCCTGTTACCTTCTCATATGGTTTGATCAAAAAGCTACAAGAATGTGCTTCTATGTATTGCAGGGTGGCAATACAGATTTCTGTGGAGCAAACATATAGGAAAACTGTGTTTAGATTGACTCATCCACTAAAGCAGATGTCGGGACAAAGCTTATACAGCCATAGAGTCAAAAAACAATTTAGCACGAGTAAAATACTTAAACCCAAGGACCTTAAGATAGACTTGTACTGCAAGGTTTAATGTAGTTCAGACCCCCAAAATTTCCAGGTTCTTGCTTGATATCTGGTGTATATTCATTCTCTACTCCATTCCCTCAAGTTGAAGTGTTGCCATTCCGAGTTTAATATTTTCATACATACAAGGCAGACAGTCTTTGAGAAAGATCCATTTCTTCTTGCATTTACACAAGCTTTTACCATCAACTATTAGTCTTCGGATATGGACATTAATGCTACCCAAACAAACATATTCATGAATTTCTACCAAGGGAAGTGATCACCATGCTAAGTCCTTCGAAATCAGGTAATGGAAATTGAAGTTATGAGGGGCTAATTCAATGCCTTTCCAGCTTGCCTTTGATTGAAATTTCCGAATGCTCTTCCTTTGAGAATCAGGCAGATAAGGCTTAACTATCTCCATCAAATCAGATGCCTCAAGACCTGAATTTTTTGCGAATGAATCAACTATCTTGGGCAGAACTAGTTTATGTTCCTTGGTTATAGTGATAGTGGATTTGATGTATTCTTCTTTTGCCAATTCTAGCTCTTCTGAGACTCTCTTGGATGTGTAAAGACGTACCTGAGATAGTTACCATATAAGAGGATTATCTCCTTTGTTTAAATTAGACAATGTTTCAAATTGGTGATCTGCACATATAAATATGTTTTTCTTTTCATTCTGTTTTCTTGAGTTACCAAGAAAAAAGGGAAATAAGACCAAAAAAGTCAAGGTTGACATATCCTTCTTGATAGACAAATGTGCAATAAATACGGAGAGAGCAGAAGTCTACCGCTGGGTCGGAATGGCTTCCAGAGCAAAGAGCAAATAGTAATAAAGGTTCCGGACGATGTATGGCATATCCCTTTCTTCCATCTCTAACTTTTGGTTTCGTCTTTGAAGAACACCACAGCCGCAGCCACTGGGAGAAGAAGAAAGGTGAATTACTGTGTTAAGAAAGGTGTATAACTAGTTTGCTTGCTATGTAAAAAGAAAAGTCTGCAAGTTAAAGGAATTTCGTTTACTTGTCCTGGTCCTGGACGAGGCAATCTGCATCCCAGAATGAAGTTCTGTATCTGGTCTACACTTATAGTATGACCCCCAATGTTATATGCAGCCTGAAATATCCATATCCGATAGTTTATTTTAGCACTAATTTTTACCAGTCAATTCCTTTGAGTTCTATGAGTGACTAACTTACCTTTTGTACTGAAGACATTCTTTTAACATTGTTGGCTGAAATTCCATAAACCAATAAGGCCTGTGGAGAACAGACATGATGGTAAGATTGGTTCATGTACTTGAGGAACACCATGCATGAAATAGAGTAGCTTAGAGGTTTAGAAATTTTACATGCATTGCTAAGGCATTGTGCACATTAATCCAAAAGGCTAGCTTTTCCTTATGTTTCATATATCTAGGATTAACGTCTACCAGCCGGGAAACAAGTGACCTGCTAGAGAGTTGAATACAAAATTGTTCTATCACACAGGAATTATCTAACCAAAAAAGTACATGTGCAAATATTGGTACTGCATACATTTTGATGCATTATACTACTCTTAACTTCACTTTTCATTTTCAAGGTAAAGTCTTAATATGTTGTTTCTTCACCCACCAAAAATATCATTTAGAAACTGAACTTCTGAATTTGAATTAAACAACATGATTAAAGAGAATAAGCACTATAAGATGTCTCACCTAAATCTCCTTAGCATGTAGTCAATTTCTTTTAATTTCTGGTTATCTGTGCATAATTGCTGAATCCTTACCATTGAGCAGTAAGGCCCACTAAATTCTTTTGACCCCTTGACATGGAAGGGTATACTGGAGTTTAAATTGAAGGATGGATGCTTCTTCCACTGTGATCCCCACTTACTACCCTGGCTCTGTGAAGATAACTCATAACCAGATGATGAAAATCTAAGAGGCGGTGAAGCATTTTTATGACCAAGAAAAGGTGATTCTGTAAGGTCACAATATATAGCTGATATGCACTTAATCATCTCCTCTGAAAGCCAATTTGGTGTCTCTGGAACATTGTCAACATAGCCATTCCCAAGATGTTCTGCCAGGCTGGTTGAACTGGATTTAGCATTCTGAGCTTGCTGGTGAAATAAAATTTGAAGCTACATATTAGAGAGGCCCACATATAAAATATAAGGATATGACTACTTTTATTATTTATTATACTTACCTCTAGCATGGATAATGGTAGAGAATGGTAATAGTCTACAGCTTTGCTCTTAATGTTCACAGGAGAAGAAGCTTCAATTGAGCAAACTGTTCGATGAGATAGTTCCGAGTGACATCGAACAATACTAGAGTCTAAAACAGTTTCTTGTTCCAACAGATTATTGCATTCCTTGAGCTGAAAGTCAGCTGAGTTACGGTGTGAAATGAGGTTACTACAGTCCTGAAATGAAGTTTCTGCGTCTGAGATAGCACCTTCGCCTGGTGCCGCTGAAGTTCCTTCGCCCAGTGTTAGAGGTGAGATCTGTTGATCAAATCTTTTCCGATACAAAGAGAGCAGATATTGTTCCAAATACACAACTTCTAATTCTAATATTCCAATTTCCATTATCAGTTCCTTTGCAGCCTAAAAGTTGATCAAGAGATGGATATAATTGATTGTCAGAAGAAAGACCAAGCAAATCCCAAACGATTGACAGAGTAAAAGTGTATCTCCATGTACCTTTGGTATTGAGTTTTCTACTGTAGCATCCTGTGACAAAGGCAGATAACATGCTTTCTCTAATGCATGCCTTATCACAAACTGTTGCTGTAATCGTATTCGAAGCTGTAGATTCTTCGCAGATAAAAAACATGTATGAAAAACTATCAACCAAATGCATGTAAATATAATGAAGGACAACATTAGTACCTCTTGAGCCAAAGAACTCTGAAGATTCTTACTATGGTGTTGCTTCATCTTGGATTCATTGCTATTTCTTTGCTTTAGTTCTCCCAGTTCCTTTTAATTATAGACAAGAAAGAAGATTTGTAAATAATAACTATGATGTAGCAAAGTATAGAATACAACAGAAACAAGTATTCACTTCTATGATGAAAATAATCCATAGCTGAAGGCAAATACAAAAGAATAATGCTCATATAGTTGTAGTAGGTGAGAGAGGGAAACCATTTTAGGCTGATAATATTCTTCACTGATATTCTCTAACTTATCTTCCATGATTCTCCTTTCCATTAAGTCACTGCCACAAGAAGAAAAAAGTCATTAAAATTAACATTGGCCCTATTAATCTGCTTAGTAATACAGAACATTCTCATAGCACCAGTTTTGGCATTGCAGATAAAAAAAATGTGCAAATATTGAACATTCTTTTCTAAAATTACTTCCAGTAATATTAATGTCTTTCAGGAACATGCCATTCATTATAAGGAACTATGAACTGTTAGTTTAATCTGGTATTATGATCCCTGTGATCTTGAAAAAAGAAAAGCAAAAGAAGTTCAAGGTAGGAAACAAATTATGTCATCAAAACCTGTTGGAGCACTTGTAAGTTGAATCTGAAAGTGGTGCTTCCATTAACATGAATTGGTTGAAATCAGAATGGTGCCATTCTACTTGATGCATGTCAGCGTCAGAATTGGCTTAAACACTGTCTATGAATACACCAAAACAACATTAAATGCTATGGGGACATACAAGGACCATACATTGACAAGTTTCTTAACAGTGACAATGTCAAAATGGGAGATACATCCAAACTACATTAATGCAAAACATGGCTGCTGAATCTCCATTCTGATAGAACCTGACTTATCACACTGTCCAAAAATCCAAGATTTTGGAAAGTTGAACCAAACTTGGTTGTTAAAAAATCAATTGGGCTATTGGTTATTTCAGCTTCAAACTCAGAAACACCTTGTTCCTTTTTATATGCCTCAGGTAAATGTTACTTTCAACCACATTGTTATAAAGAGAACATGAGGGTATGTTTGTGCTATACGGGTGTTAACAATCTATGAAGCTTACAAGTTTTTCTTTTTGACTAATCTCAGCTTTTTGGAAAAGTTATGCCTTTTGCATTTCATTAAAAGAAGAAAACCAGGTCATAGATTTTGAAGGATATGATATTTCAAAGTAAAACTTAGGGATAACAAAAGAAGGATGTGACAAGAAATAGGAAGGAAAACTGAGATCATGCACATGGGAGATTATGCTCTCAACAATGATGCAAAATATACAACATGCATGTTGAAGGAGTTAGAATCTTCTAGCAAGTGATCACTTTTATACTTATACATAGAGATAAAAATGTTATATCATTATATCTTATAGATAAAAGTGTCAACTTATATTATATCTTTTCTCTTATTTTGGATATACTAGTCTCTCTATTAATGAGAGTATCCTAACCAAGGTTGAAAGTCACACACCAACTTTTAATCTTTTGTGATGGTGATGAGCTTTTTTGCATTACATTAAAAGAAGCAAATTATTTTGGATTAATTTATTTGTTATTGCAATGTTTAAAAGACAAAAAGTAGAGACCTTCACCTTTTAGGATGGAACAAAGTGACAAAAAACAAAGTGGTGATTAAGGTCATAGTTTGTTGGACAATGGGATTGCATAATAATGCATACAGTTAGTTCCACTCGTGCACTTAATTTCTTTACTAAGCCATTCCAAGAGCAAACTCCCATGTAAGGTATTTCACAAATCATTTACCATGATTTATGCTAAAGATGGTAACATAGCACTGTCCTTGAAATTTGATCAAGTAATTTAGTTATTCTTTTATGCCTTCATTTAAGAGTAGTTTTAACTTGCCAAGTTTAAAACTACTAGTACTACAATAGGATGTGAAAAGGTTTGCTAATAACTTTACTACCTAATCTTAACTGATGCAAGTCATTGTTGGTCTAGTGGTGTAAAGTCATGCTAGATCTCAGGGTGATCAAAAAGGTTAATAATTCAATTCATAGGAGCGACACTTATTAGGAAAGATAGTTACGAATCTCGAAAGAGATTAGTTCTTTATACAAAAGGGTAAGGGATATCCTTGGTAGTACTAAAAAAAAACTTGGAAACCTCTCAAATTTCACACTGTATAATTTGGTGTAAAGAACCATAATGACATATAAATAACAATCTAAGCTGTGGACTCTTCTAAATGCCTATTTATATTTTTTATTTACTAATCCAAATTTTAGTTTTCTTTAAAAAAATATTAATGTAATAGACAATTGAGTGTGAATATCAACATCTTATATACAATTGCTAAAGTATATGTGAATTTATATCAGAAAAAAATAATATAATATTGCATAAATTTACAAAAGAGTACAGGAAATATTAATTTTTTCACCATGTATTTATAAGTTAATATTGTTACACTTAAAGCATGACCCCTCCACTAGATAATGGTAGCAACATGGGGGAAGAATGAAGAAGAAAATATATACAGTAAGATTGGTGACTTTGAATAAAAAGGAAGACGCACTTAACATAAAAAAGGAGCCTCAAAAGAGGTGAAAGTTAATTGTGAAAGGAATTGAAGAAGCAGTATATGTTTTGATATGAAATGACTGGTTTTTGTGGGCTATACTTTGTCTAGTTTCATTGAAGATGGAGAAACATGGAATGGATACACACAATTTTTGCATTGTCAATGGCTTTGATGGGGAAAAGTATCCAACCTTTTGTCCTTGATGAGGTGCTATTCACATAGGTAAGTGCATAAAATAATATGTTTCCATGTGATTACAAACTTAGGTATAGATATTTTCAATTTTGCATGTCTGCATATTAATATATACCAACTTAGTTTCTTATAGGCAAACTGTGTTATTTCATTCAACAAATTAATATATAGATGGAAAGTTTACAACTTTTTATAAGAAAAAACATTGTAGTGCCCTTAATTATTTTAAATAAATAAGCTGTAAAGTTTTGGTGGATAAAAGTTGCTGTAAAAGAAACATTTTTCTACTTAATATGTATATATATTTTATATTCTATTATTCTCTTGACCATAAAAGAAGAAAAATGTTGTGCTTGAATAATATTATATATATATATATATTCATAAACAAGTTGATAACATGATAAAACAACTTGGATCCATATGTAGCTACGTGCAATATGGAAGTTAGAATTTAGAAATTGTATGTTCTAACAAACATTTTGATATTGCACGAAGTTTCTAGTTTGACTAGTTCACAATTAACTAGGTACTGCCTTGAAAACCAAACACAGTATTGTAATATTTCCTATGTTGGGATTCCAATAATCAGAAACCATAAAAAATGATTTACCATAAACTAGAATAATTAATTATGAATATTTCAGAAGAAAGTGACAGACATACTTGTGGCTTTATTTGTTGGTTATACAAACTAGACCAATGGGCTTAGTAATACTGAATCAATAAAAGAATCATGTTGTGATGTATTTGTTAAAGAGTAACATTAATGAGCATTGAACCATTCATAGTGTATGGAACCAAATGAATGCATGCATATCGGGGTTAGTAAAATTTTATAAGATTGTGAAAAGGTGACAGAAGTTTCTTTCCAAAAATTAATAAAGATAAAGAATCTTTACGTTGAGATTGGTGAGACTCTCAGTGAGAGACAAAATGCATGGAAAACAATAACAACAACAATTGGAAACTTCAAATGTTGCTGCAACCATTGCATTAGTGCATTTCAGGGTAGCCCTTGCCAATGATAAGAGTGACCCTAGGTTTCTATGTTTGCCATAGATTAACATCAAATTTTGATAAGATAACTATAAGCATCTAGAGAAATAGTCCTCTCTTCTTAATTAAACCAAAAAACATATTAACTAAAATGTTGTTAATAAATACCATAAGAACATTCTGTAAGAGAAGTGGGAAACTTGTCTTATAAAAATTGATGTTTAAAATTTTAACGTATTGAAAATTGTTAAATTTAGTTTTTCAATAATAGTTATTTTAATATTTCTTGATGGATAAAACTCTGATAATAAAACTAGTCAGGCTATAATTATACGATAATGGTTAGGATCCTCTTCATTAATGGAGAGATAAAGTACCTAAAAAATAACATAAAAAAATGAAGTGATAAGACAATTTTATTCTTAAAATACAAGAATATTACCCTTTTACCCTTAAATAAAAGTGGAAAACCAAGAACTTGCATCTCTGATTTCTTTTCCATACGATAATGTACACAACCCAACCTTTTTATATAGAAAATAAAAACTCAGAAAAATGGTTCCCAAAGAAACCCACTAATACTATCAATCTATTCTTATTTTGGGATACATCATACATATGCTTCGCCTCTACATATTTGTTCTCTCGTTCCATTTTGCTTCATACCGTAAGTTAAGAGGAAATAAAATTATGAGTTATTTATTAAAACAAATTTATTAACCAATCAATGGAAGCCACATATAACAAAACTTAATAGTCAATTTGGTCATCATCATATTTGGACGACTGGGTTGGTGTGATTATGAAAACAAAGATTTAAGTGGAGAAACTAATATTTCATTCTTATTTAGTTATTTGTAACACATAAATTAAGAAACGTAATTAATATGTTATTTCTATCACATTTATGTAATATTTTACTACCTTATAATTTAATTTATCTAATTATAATAAATATAATAACTTTATTTCCACTTATATCTCTCATTAGTTTTATAAGGGGGAAATCTCACATAATCGTTAATGTTGCGTTGATTTTTATATAAACAAATAAATAAGATATACAATTGATGAACATTAAAATCCAATACCATATATGTTATGAGAAAAGATGTACACTTTCTTGCATATTGGAGCTTGGTTTGTTGAAACCGTTGAGTTCAGATGGGGAGAGTATTTATTTGGTTTTTCACAGGTATACTCATACTAGAGATAAACATGTCTAAGTCGGGAACATCTCCAGATATGTGGAACTAACTCTCCCAGCGAGTATTTTTTTCATCCATAAGATTCGAACTTAAGACTTTGCTTAAGGAGAATCAAGCATATACCACTTTAAAATAAAATAATTTAGAAAACTTCAAATAGTTAAATTTCTTTTGCAAATGAGATAACACAAGGTCAATGACCTATTTACCTGCTGCTCCTAGAAAAAGTACCATGTATCCTACTTATTTATTAGAAAGACATATCATTTATGAAAATTGTATTTTACCCTTAAGTGCTTAACAAGAAAATTACCTAACTCCGGGGGAAAATCAGTGAAGTACAAAAGATACGAATGAAAGCTATATACATTTATACAACCCCAGGATTTCAAGCAGAAAAGAAAGATTGAAGCAAATGGGTAAAACCCATGCATGCATGCATGAATGTCAACATTTTGGACATGACTTCCTAATCCACAAGGTCAATCAACTTGTGCTGTTCCACCTTGCAGCAGATACAATAATCTTTTTTTCACTCAGTTAACATTTCTGATCAGCATCCACAGAGTCAAACTGAAGAGGAGATATATAACAAACATAACAACATTATATTCATAATACCATACAAGGTCAATCAACTTCTGCTGTTCCACCTTCCTTGCATGAATGTGCTTTTTTAACTTCAAAATATTGTTTCTATATCGTGTAACTTACATTGTCTCAAGCTTAAAACAGTTGAACACCACAACTATTTACATATAGGTTTGTAGCCCTTAAATATATAAGCAACATAATGATATTTGAGCAATTTTTCTTATTGGGGTAAGCTAATATTGTTCCAGAAAAGGAGTCATAAAATCAATAAATTTTGAATCAGGCTTGACCCATGATAGCAAATGTAGTAATTATAGGTTTCATGGGTGTGTGCACTACCAAAAGGCTGCACAATGCAGTAGCATGATCGATAAATATGGGAATACTTTACTGCTTTCATTATATTTCCTTGTTTTTTCCTTATTTGATTGGTGAGCTTCAATCTGTAGTAGTAGTAGTAGTACACTATTAATGGTTACCTTTGTGTTGGGGTTTTCTATCAAAACATTACAACATAAAAAATTAAAAAATATGGCCCAATATCAAGGCTCCTACCAAATAGGATCTAGGGAAAGTATATGAACGAGACTATTCCCAGGTCTAGAAACTATGAACTCTTGGTCAGTTAGTAGTAACCTTGCCTTTTTGTCAAGGTTCGCCCTCTATCACAACATCACAAATTATCGAGATAATATCTTATAGCATGTTTGATTAGAGAAAACGAGTTCAGTTTTCATTATTTACTATCATTGATGATTATAATAGTGACTAGTGTTTCCATTCCCCCCTCTTAATTATGAACGCGACTACATGTTTTCATGTTCTTATCATTGCTTCTTGTACAAGTAATTGAAAGGAGGAAACATAATGAAAATAGGGGAAAACAATAAGAATTAACCATAAATTGAATGAAAACATGTCGCGCTATTATAATTATCAAAGCATAGTAGGAAATGAAACTTGGAAATATTTTCATATACCAAAGAGGACCTTATTATTCTGATTATTCATTTTCTCTCATTCCTTCTAAATCAAAACCATATAATATAGAAAACACAACAAATGAATATCGATGCCATATGGTCATTGCCATAAAACCGTAAGGTATTTTTAAAATAAAATGTTGCTACAAAGCAAAACCATCAAAAACTAGTTGTTCTATAATACCAACCATCAAGCCTTATTTATAACATGTCAGAATAATCATTGGTTGACTAAACTCCCCCTCTGATATTATAGAGAAAACTCATAAATGGCTAATGCAAAATGTTTTGCTTTTAGTGTTAAAACAAAAACCTACAATAGATATTTACCAGTATTATTAGTCTTTATCGCTCAAAGCCAAAACTTCTGATGCCCTCTCTATGCCATTTGACTTGTATAGAGCTATGTTGTGACATTTCTCGAGAGAACCCAATAAATCATTCTGGATGCAATCATACCTGCATCAGAAAACAGAAATTATCAATGTCAAAAGTCGGAGATATACATACCAGCGCCTTATTTAAAAGAAGCACTCACATTTTTTGACAAAGTTTGTCAATAACTGTCGACAGATTGATTATCTGCATTCTTATCTCCAGAACCTTATCATCAGTAAAGTTATCAAAAGGCTCCGCCAAAATTTTAGAGATCTTCTCAACATTTGCCTCAAGCTGCTGCTGTTGATCCTCAAATAAGTTCTGTTTTATTTCCCTTTTAGCTTCTGATATTTCGTCCTTAAAAAGCTCATCTCCAAACATATAAAATGCAAATGCATATGAATATGACAGGATACGCCTAGATCTGAAAAGTTTGGAGAGACCATTAATTACCCAGCTATAATCTCTGAGTTTGGAATCTTTTTCTTCTGAAATATCAATCCTCCTTTGTATGGTCTCTTTAAGTTTACTTTCAAGCTTAAAGGAGTCTGCGTGAGCTTTATAGCGGTCATGATAGTGCATATAACGATGTAGATGCTGCTTTGCCCGTGCAGCCGATTCTTCTTGCTCTTTGTAACGACCACAGCTATGACCAGATATACTTGACCATGTATGATCTCGGCCAGTGGCTCCACCACACACCCAACTGCATAAAAAATGGAGTAAGTATTTAGTGACTACATGTTAAAGAGAGCTAGGACAGGAATAGGTGGCTTCAACACTAGATCCCTATTAACCACAAATTAACTAAATATTTATAGCCAAAAGTAAAGATAAAAAAACAATATTGAAAAGTTGAACAAAAATAAAAAATGCAGCAAGGAGAAACACTGACCAAAATGATTGGCCACAGATACAGCTAACCAAGTTACATCCACCATTCTTCTCCACTGGCTTGTGGCATTTTGGACAAGGTTTTGTATGACATGTTATCCAGTTAACAGTTTCTGATTCATCTTGACACTTCTTAGCCCAAAGCTCCCACATCAAACATGAACAAGGGGAGTGTGCTTCTGACAAGCAACTAAAACAAAATTGTAAACCACATGAACATTCTACCTCACATAATTCATCACCCTCAACACGTATTGCATTCCCACAGTGAGGTATGCTAGGACACCATTTAACTCTCTTGTTGTCTTCGATGTAAGATTCAAGAAGAAAGCGTTCATATTTCTCGGCCATATCAGGGTGCTTTCTACTAAGTAGAGTTCTTACAACTGCTTCATCACAAATGGAATTGCATTTGTGCGCCATACATCTAATGCGTTTACTTTGGCCCTCGTTTATCTTGACAACAAAATGCTCCGTCCAACCTGTAAAATGACATAAATATGGAAAAAAACTCATAAATAAGTTTGCATGAAATCTCACCATTATGCAAAAGATAACAATGAGATATGATTTCTAGTAAAACTTCAGGTTCATGCAAGTTCAACCATTAAATAATGAAACCACAATATATTGAAACTAGCAATCAATCTTCAATATCAGTCTCACCTAACACTTGATAATCTGATTGAAAAGCTATTGAGTTTTTATGCCCTAAGAAATCTTGGAAAGAATAAAAGTCGATGAATAAGAAAATAAACACTCACATGTGTTGCAAAAACAGTGACCACAGTCCATTCTTGTTGCTTCATCACAAGGAACATCCTCTATGCAGATTTCACACATTATTAAACGGTGAACTGGTGAGTTAGAGTGATGATCTTTATCCAAAGCCACACCAGCTTCCGCAAAGAGACGTGCAACCCCATTGTCCGCATACACTGCAAACAACTTCTCAGCATCCCAACGATGATAAATAAGCAGGATCCGTGCATGTTGCTCTGTAACTGATAGCATGTCCATCACACTTCGCAAATCCTCCATCTGCATGAATGCGCATAGGGGTCTTAGAAAACCCTAAAAATATATTTTATTTCAAAAACCTAAAAATATACATAAACCAAGTATATTGTGGTGAGGTGTGAACTCCAATTTTTAACTCTATAGTAGGATTTGTCCACATTTTGCTAAAATGACTCTCCATATACTGTGCAAAGAGGAACAAAGACGTAGTAAATTCTTCCTTTGCAATGTTACCTGTGCAGCTAGCAGCGTCTCTTTAGTAATCAACTGCAAATGACAAAGCAGTTTGGCAGAGTATGAGTAGTGCACGGAATTACACGTAAAGAAAGATGCAGCTTAACATAATAACCATAATTTTTAAAAATCATGCATAGGATCAAATAACCAAGAACCAAAAAATAAAACAACCATGACTTCTGTTAATTTTCAGATAAATAATACATTCAGCACACTCAGTAATTGAACAATGTTGCAAAGGATAATCTCGTGCAAAATAGAAACTGAACCAGACACGTAATTTGTAAAACAACATTTATCCAAAAAATACAAAGCATTCCCAATTTTGTAACAAACACAAGTATTTACCCAAACATAAACACTTAAGCTAAGAAAATTATAAAGTTCCAATCTTTAAAGAAACCCATGTCAATAAAAGATCAAAGATAATGTACTTCTCAAAAACTAAAGCTAGTTTAAAACGCATAGCAAGTGAAAAAAAGGGGAAAACATACGTGTAAATTAGGTTGAAAGAAAAATCTAAAAAACTAATCTTTTTCAAATAAAGCAAAAGAAGAAAGATGAAAAACCTATAGTAATTGAAAGAATACCATAGTAGAGGAAGCCTTTGCAGTAACCAACTTATAATCGATTTCTTCGCTTTCGTAAGCGTCGCCGGAGTAATCTTGATCGTCGGAGTATCGATAATCATCGTCGCTGCTGACGTAATCCACCATCTCTAACCACTTAACAGTTGGAATTAGTAACTGAGAAACGAAAAGAAAATGGGTATTTTATTTGATGAATACGCTTTTTTCGCGAGTATCGCAAAAATGGGGTTGAAGAATGAATCTAATTTGGTGATCGTGCAAGAAAAAAACGGAAATTCCGACGTTATCGCCGGTGAGAGTGAGAGATAGAACACAGTGTCTCATACAAACACACAAAGAACCTTTCCTTTTATAGAATGAGTTTTTTAGTTTATCATCCCAATTCATTTTTAATTATAATTCATTTTTTTTAAAGTAATTCAAATGAATAGTGAAAAATGTGCTAGTTATATTTGATATTATCGATGCATAGATTTAACACTCATTTGTAATCTCTTGCCTTTTGAAATAATATTAATACATAAATAATATAAAAATTTGTACAGGCAATTATTCATCATTCATTTATATTATTTTATTTAAAAGTTAAAAGTCATTAACGATTAAGAATAAGTGGTAATGAATGATATAGTGATAACCTGAAAATTTGGTGTACATATTATTTTCTCTTTCCTTTTTTGCTTTTACAAACACAATAATTGGAAATTAATAATTGATTGTTTCCTCTTTCAGATAGAATAGGAGTTTCTTTTTAGCATCCTTCAAATCCAAACTGAATCATTAATAAATAAACAAAATATTAGTTTAAGATATATGTCACTTTATTGTTTATTCTATGAGTAAGAAAATTGGTGAATAATGTTATATAACTTTACTTTTTATTATACTTCACAATAATGTTTCCTCCGTGCTCTCCACACTTCTAGCACGTACATCAAACTAATTAGAGTTGGAAGGTTGAAGTTAATCTACTAAGTGTAAAGTTTAAAATTTGTATATTTATAGTGTAAAGTTTTTTACATTATCAATACATCACTCATAATTAATTTATATTACTTTTGTTTGAAAATCAATGATAATTAATAAATCAGATGATTAAAAAACACTTGTAGTGTAATCAACATCTTATTCGTTTGTTTATTACTATTTTTTAACAGGGATCGTATACATTGCTATTTGGGGGGAATTGTGATTGCCAAATATGTTTAGGGAGATTGGGAGAATCACGAGAGTTGGTATACTTGCTCTTTTTCATATGTTTATTTCACTATCTAAAGATTATGTATGTGAATTACAAAATTACTAAATGTCTTCAAATTTTAGCTTGCAATTGAACCAAGACCTTCCCCAAATGCATTTGAAGTATTTAAAGATTGATTTGGGAGTTGAAATTAAAGGAAAATGAAATAATGCACTTCAGATATGAAATATATTTGGGAGATAATTATGAAGCTTTTTTATTCATTTTATTTATTCTCTTAAATTCAATTTGCAAACAAATTAAGAAATGTCCCTTGTTATATATTGGATGTCTGTCTCCCAATAGAAAATAGGTTAAACATACATTTGATAACCAAATAAAATGTCTTATTAACATCATTAACATCAACAAATATGCAAAATGTTTTGTGCGTAGAAATTATGTCCCATAAAGCTCACATATGGAAAAAATTCTCATTATATATTCATATCAATATGTTTTGTGCGTAGAAATTATGTTAGAAAATAAAAACTCAAAGTAGCATTCAAATATTGTGAATATGAATCAATATAATCTTTGTTAGGTGTCAAAAAAATACTAAAAATAACTTATTTTTCTCAAGTTTAATGTTTTTGTTTATTTCTCACTGTTATTCTCACACTGTAGGCGATCATGTTTAAGTCGGAAATATACATAGATATGTGGAGCTAACTCTTCCAGCAGACATTTTTTTCATCTACAAGACTCGAACTCAAGATTTTACTTAAGGGAAATCAAACATGTATCACTTAAACCAACCTATGTTGGTCAAGTTTAATACATTTGCTAACCACTTTGTATTTTATAAGGACCAAATTGGTGCGCTATGAAGTCTTTCTCCAGTGTAAAAAAATACTAAAAATAGCTATTTTTCTCAAGTTTAATACCAAATTGGTGCAATATGAAGTCTGAAGGAAATTATTCAAGTATCATCACACAAAAATTCAACGACAATGAGAGAAGGGATTTTAACGTGTTGACATAAATGATAAACTTGGAATAATTTTAAAAGATTAAAATAAGTAATTTATTAATAAGTGACAAAAACCATTAAATAAGAAAAAATGAATAAAAATAAAATATACAAGTGTAGTTGTATAAACGTGTATTTATAATTAAATAAGTCTAGGAAAACTCACATAAAAAAAGGAAAGATGAATAAAAATACAATACACATAGTGTTGGGTTTATTCAAGTGTGAAGTCTCACATTGGATATGCGGGGAGAAGTGAAAGAGTTTATAAGAAGGAAAGACCATGGAACTAATGCATTAAGGTTTTGGTTTAAGATGTGGTGTCTCACTTGTGACTCTTTACTCTTCCCATACCCATGTAACAATGGAACAACCCGGTGGTTGGGAAGCTCCCCGGTCTCAGTCCGGTCCAACATGCATTTATAAAAAATGGTTTACAGCCTGCCAAATAGTATCAGAAATAAAGCTTTGCATGTGCCATACTCAGCGACTTATGTAGACCCTCGTTCTGAATTTGAATATCAAAAATTAGTTTTTCATTTTTTTCATTACAATAATTTTTTTTATTTATACTACATTTTATCTCTTTTATCTTTTATTTCGATTAGAGCAAATACTCATTTTAGCCTCATATTTTTCAACTTTACTAGTTTAGTCCTTTAAAAAAGAGAAGATCTAAAATGGTCCTAAAAAATTCAAATGTGAATCAAATTAGTTCTTTTATGGGTCAAATTAGTCCCTAACATTGTAAAACATGTTAAAATGACTAATTTGACCTACATTCGAAATTTTTGGGACCATTTTAGATCTTTTCTTTTTTGAATAACTAGACTAGTAAGGTCAAAAAAAAATATGAGGGACTAAAATGCATTGTTGTTATCTAATGGCAAGACTCATGTGATGCTTTACAAAGAGAAGATGATAGGGAAGAAGGGAATGAAAACGGATCAAAGAGCTTATTTGGACACTTCATGTTCTGCAACATAACCAATTGAGCTGATTTTAGAGGAGACAGTTAGAATTACTATTTTGGTACAACATCAACATGCTTAAGGATACTTGTATTCTTACAAAGTGAATCAAAATTGCATCTAGGAAAAGAAACTAAATTGATAACAAAACTAAATGCAACACAGCCTAACAATTCAACTCATCAACATTGATTAGGAAAGCAAAATCTTCACTTTCTAACTCTTCATGAAGTAGATTAACATGTGGCACCTCAAACCTCTTAACCGGTATGTCCTCATATGACGATCTTTGTCCCTGAAAAATAATTGTGGTTAACACAGACAATGCAGATCAGTAAAACCACAAGTATATATTTCACTATCCTTATCAACCTGTTAATCTGTTAAGCATAAACCTATAATAGACCAGAGCCACAAAGAAACAATTTGGGCATTGTGCAATAGTCGGGCGGTAACCTGAATCCCTATCAGTATTGGGAACCAGGCCTGAATCCCCCTCCCCTAGACTTGTACTGTCATTGACTCTAGCAGAAATTTGTCATAAGGAATAAAAGCATCGTTTTCTTAATCATTGCAAGAACTAGCTCTCAAATGCATTTTTCTAAAGATAAAAAGGATTAAATGCCTATTTCGATACTCCAAGGGCTCGTCTCTTTATATATATGCTGAGTTAGTTCTACGTGAACAATATCAAATTGATCCTTCAATGTGACATTTTACCATCAAAGTAGTCCTTAAAATGACAACAAAATGTTCAATTAAGGATAAATAATGACATCACTTATCACTGAAGGACCAATTTGCTAATGTGATGTAGCATATATCTTTGAAGGACTAATATGAGTTCAGTCTAAAAAATAATGGTATATGAGGAGCTTTTGGTATAAGTCACTTGTTCAAGTCTAGGCAACAATACAGTACTACACAGGAACAAGCAAACATGATTTTATCATAAGAAAATAAAAAAGTGAGGTTATATAGACTAACCTTCTTCAGAACATAGACAAAATAGTGAAAAGTTTCACCAAAAGTAGTCCACTCAACAGACCAGCTGAAATCTGGTGCATTAAATATAGGACGCCTGAAATGTGGCTGCATGTATTTTATATAAATTAGAATCACATAAGTACCCATTAAAAGAGAGACAAATCTAACAGTTCATTGTGGAAACCTGGCCAAAAGTTATTGAGATAAATATGCCATTTGCTTTCAAAACTCTGTGAACACCTTTCAATGTTGCCATGACCTTGGATATAGTTTCAGGCTTTGGATTCCACGGGTCACCACTGTCCACGAATAATACATCCTTCAAAATCAAATATAACAAATTCACATTCAACACTTAAATTTTTAAAGATTTGATGATTTAGGAGTCATGATTATTAGTATAGAATATGAAGCCAGACTTCCATGATAGGTCAACGAAATCATTTAATTTACCATAGTTCCTTTCTCAATAACCAAATCAAAACACTCATCGCCAAAAGGTAGCTCTAGCATATCAGCTTGCAGCACTTTTATGTCTAATCACAGAAATGAAAACATGCAAAAAAATAAATAAATAGTTACATAACATAAAAATTAGCATAACATGATTATATGACAAAATTAATATTAATAGTCAGCAAAACAATCATACATACATATATATATATAATAAAGCAAAATTCATATCCTCTCATCATTCAAGCAAGGTTGTAGATTTTTCTTAATATACACTAATATGCCTCTTCAATGTCGACCAGTACATGGGGTTTTTTTTTTCTTTTTCATTTTCATTATTTTCAGTACGAGAAATCCAAGCATTAGGAATGAAGTCCCATTAGTCAACTAAGATAACTCTGTTAGACAGTTCTCTGTGTGCACACATTCACATGTTGGGTTTAAACTTAAACACTAAGGTCAAACCCCCTAGCTCTTTGGGGAAAATCCACTCATTCAGGTATATACCTTTCCTAGGCAGACAAATAATTGCAGCCCAGAATAATCCAGAATGCATTCTAATAGAAGCACATATCAACATGCAAGTAGCATAGCAGATGATTTTACTTGCCTAGGTGATCTGATGAGTAGCAAACTAACCTTTCAATCCACGGGAAAGTAACCGTCTTTGCATGTTGTCGACAGCAACATGTGATAGGTCAATGCATGTTAAGTCAGTTGCTCCATCCTTATGCAACTCTTCACACATTTGTGAGTTTCCACATCCAAGCTCCAGGACCTGCACGATATTACCTATATTCCATTAACAAAGGACAACCAGAGAACACAGCCCATTAACACATGTGTCGTCGTCGTTCAGGGGCGTTTAGAACACCTTATTCTGGCTTATCTTGTAAAATAAGCAATTAATCAAATGTTTAGATGAGCTTATGAAAATAGGTTAGGATTCCGCTATAGGCTCTGATGTGATAAACAATTCTCAATTAAGTTGTGTTTAACCAATGGAATCATATGTTTGATTATTCCCATTCATGATGCAAAAACCATGAAATTGAATTGTTTAAAAATGCAAAAACCTAACAGTAATACAAATCCGAATGCAGGTAGAGAGTGAGAGTCTTACGGAACAATTGGGTGTAAGATGAGAATGAATGAGGTGGCGAAAATGGGAATAATCCTTGAACCACTCATATTGCTCCTCCTCAGAAAACCTTTCATCCCTATTATAATGAATGCAGAAAATGGTAATAATGGTAGTGAATTGAAATTTATAATAATTCAAAAAATAAAAATGAAGATTTGAGTTAATGATTACCAGTAGCGAGGATTAAGGTACGCTAAAGCAGTTGAAGGTGTTGTGTGGCTTTGACCTGGTGCTGCTGTTCTATCCATTCAAATCTCACACACCTCTTCTAATTCGGATTCTCTTCCAACTTCAATTGCAAACCCTAATAAAACTACTCAACACCATCCAAGTCAAATTCTAAATATTAAATATAAATGTTACTTTACTCTTTCTTTATTTTTACCAAACACTTTTTTTATTATAAACCATTTTATGTTATTTTATTTTTATCAAAACGTAAACATACATAACTAACAATGTGTTAGTCTAGTTGTGTAAAACCTCGCTAGACTCTAAGATAATCAAGAAATTAATTATTCGATTTCTTTGACATCTGCAATAAGACATTACATATCATACACTATAGCACACTAGTTAGCTTAGTATCTTGTTCTTTCACAAACAAACTTGAGTACCCATTTTGTAAGTGAAATTCTGCATTTTTTCATATCAAACACTTGGTGCTTGCTTAAATATATACAATACTTTATTTAACTTGTACCCATAACAATTTTGAAATAATAAGCATCTACTAACGTTGCTCTCTTACCCAAAATTGAGCTTGTTAAGGCATTTTGAAATTTAATATAGCTTGTAAATCCCCCGCCAGAAAATCCATGACAAAGCAACCCGTACAAGCAAAGTAGAAAACTAAGATTATCAACAATTTTAAGATTAAGAATAAAAATTTAATATTTACCACCATGTCTTGTTCATTATCCTATGTATAATTTTACGTTTTCCAGTGCTTCGAAAAGCATTATCTTATCCTCATATGGTTTGACCATGTTCCACTAAATATATAAGTCATTTTAAGAACATTTATTAATAATTTTTTTTTATTACAATGGTTTTTTTGTTACAACATTTATTAATAATTTAAATATACATATAAATGTATATTTCCATTTTAATATTTATATGTTTTTGGTGTAGTTTTTCTAATACAATCTCCATCATTCATATATATTTTTTATATTGAAAAATTGCTAAAAAATAATATATGAATACTATTAAAAATCTCTCTTGCAGTATTGGTTGGATTAATTTTTTCCTACACTAATATCCAAGCCCTAAACATTTATAATTATTAATACATTATCCACTATTTATTTATATTACTTCTATTTAAAAATGAGTCGATAATAATTAAATATAAACAATAAGCAATAGAATGATAATATAATTTTTTCTCAATGTTGGTGTATATATCTTTTTTTTCTCTCTCAGCAATTATAATCGTTGTTCTCAACGAAACAAAAACTTTTTTATTTTGTTCTCCAATATATCATTCTTACAATCTAATTTTTGTTCCTAAATAAGAACAATTCTTATTTTTATTCAATAAAAAATAAAAAAAATATAAATATTGTGAGACCCAAATAAAAATAAAAATAATATTTTTGTGATTAATAACATCAATGTTAAAATAACTACCTGGTCAAGAGTTGGGAAAAGTTGAAATAAACAGCTTCTCCCACAAACACCACTCTTCATTCTCCATTCTTCATAGTTCATCCTTTATTCTTCACATTCTTCTAATTCTCTCTATCTTCCAATTCAACAACATGTCTGTCTCCGCTCATATCTGCCTTCTCCCTTTAACTAGAACCAACCTCGCCGTGCCGGAAAATCTCATCAGAATTCAAACCCGGAAACCTTTCTCCCTCCGATGCTCCGGCGACTCCACTCCGGCGGTGGCTGATTCGGATTTCGATGCAAAGGTGTTCAGGAAGAACTTGACTAGGAGCAAGAATTATAATCGCAAAGGTTTCGGTCACAAGGAAGAGACACTCCAGCTCCTAAATCGCGAGTACCAAGCAAGTATGTCTCTCATTTTTCTGCATCAAATTCGCTTCTTTCATCGTTTTTTTATCTCAATTATTTTTTAAGCATTTCATTTTTTTAATTTCATGGTAATTCAGATGAGGATTTGGGTGTGTTTGGATAGTTATCCGGATTATCTATTTAAAAAAATCACTTGAAATGTGTTTGATCTTAAAAAAAATCTAATTTTTTTATATAAGCTTTTCAAGCTTGTTTAAATCGCTTTTCCCCATATAAATAGCTTTTTTTGTCATGAAATCAAAGATGCCTAACAGATGAGGTTGTTATACCAGAAACATGTTTTTTTTTATAAAAGAAAATGCTGTTTTCTCAAAAATTCATAATTCCATATTTCCCATACATGCACTTAGTGTTAAGCTTCTTTTGAAGTGCTTATGAATCGTATGCCGTAAAAAAGTTTGTTGTTTTCTAATGGGCATGTTTGCATGTGTTTAATTTTTGCAAAATAGTGGATAAATTGGATAGTTTTAATCAATTGTTTTAATTTCTTTGTGGATTATCTAGTTATTTATTCCATTTCATTTCATTGAGCTGAAAATTAGTTTTAAGCTTTTTTGGATATGCTTTATGCCTATGCTGTTATTGGGAGTTACTTCTGTTTGCTGGTTTCTTCAGAACTCAGATGTGTTGTCTTTTGTTATTTGTGTGTTTGTGTAGTGATTTTGTGTGTTTAATGTTTTCTTCAGGTGACATCATTAAGACGTTGAAGGAAAACGGGTATGAGTATACATGGGGCAACGTCACCGTGAGGCTAGCTGAAGCCTATGGCTTTTGTTGGGGAGTTGAGAGAGCTGTTCAAATTGCTTATGAGGCGAGGAAACAGTTCCCAACTGAGTCACTATGGCTTACCAATGAAATCATTCACAACCCAACAGTTAATAAGGTCTCTTCATATTTCCCTATTTCCATCCATGATCACGATTTTTTAATTCGTATATCTTACAGCTCATGGAGTTGGTAAAAATGGATTGATGTCCTGAAATATATACTCAAATTGGTAGAATTTCTTGATCACTGTCTTATTTCTTGTAAACTCCATCTTTTTAATTCGTAATATGCAGCGTCTGGAGGAGATGGAAGTGCAGACCATCCCCGTGGAGGGAGGAAAAAAGCAATTTGAGGTTGTCAACAAGGGTGATGTAGTCATATTGCCCGCTTTTGGGGCAGCAGTGGATGAGATGTTGACTTTGAGTGACAAAAATGTTCAAATTGTCGATACAACTTGCCCATGGGTTTCGAAGGTATTCATTTGTAATGATGGACTTCTAGTGTGCTGATTTGCTTAATTACAATTCATATACCTTGCAACATGAAATATTGAGATTATGTTTTCAATAAATCGTTGAAGGTATGGAATAGTGTTGAAAAGCACAAGAAAGGAGATTATACCTCAATAATTCATGGTAAATATAGCCATGAGGAAACTGTGGCAACTGCATCTTTTGCTGGAAAGTATGTTATCGTGAAGAATATGGCAGAGGTTTGTCCTGAGTTCCTAATAATGCTCAACTTCTGTATATGTTTGGTGAATGCGTTAACGTGAAGAAATTTGTTCTAAATTTGCATATTTCGTAACTCTTTATCCAGGCTGAATATGTCTGTGACTATGTTCTTGGTGGTGAGTTAAATGGCTCCAGTTCAACCAAAGAAGCATTTTTAGAGGTATGGTTTCCTGTCATGTGATTAATCTTGCTTTCAAAGTCCTCTGGTCATCATTGTCATGCATTTATTTTTGGTGGCAGAAATTTAAATTTGCAGTTTCTGAAGGCTTTGATCCAGACAATGACCTGATAAAATTAGGCATTGCAAATCAGACAACAATGCTGAAGGGAGAGACTGAAGAAATTGGTTAGTTTTTTTACATTTTCTTGGGGGAGGGTGTGTGAAAACTGATCAGTTACTTAATATTACACGATCTCTCTCTCTCTGGTGAACTCAAATTGTATGTCTTTGTAAATTACATATGCGCTAATACTTGTGATATTTATTTTACTGATCATTTCACAGGGAAACTATTGGAGAGGACTATGATGCGCAAATTTGGTGTAGAAAAAGTCAACGAGCACTTCATAAGCTTCAACACAATTTGTGATGCTACCCAGGTAGTTTGTCTTCTCTAGTCTTTGATGCTTATTTTGGATTAGTTAGAAAGTGGTTGCAGCATTTTTAAAGCCAATTGTTAGTTGTCAGCATGCAAAATATACTTATGTATTCATTCTAATCAACAGTTGAATTGAATATTCTTTCAGGAGAGACAAGATGCAATGTACAAGCTGGTGGAGAAAGATTTGGATCTGATCTTGGTAGTTGGTGGATGGAACTCAAGCAATACATCACACCTGCAAGAGATAGCCGAGGAGCGTGGAATTCCTTCGTACTGGATTGACAGTGAGCAAAGAATTGGTCCAGGAAACAGAATATCACACAAGTTGAATGTAAGAATTGATAAATAGAGATTTATACTTTGTCAATTGTTACTAGCTTTTTTCAGCCTTCATTTTCAACAATGATGTTTACTTTTTGGCTTATCAGCACGGCGAACTGGTGGAAAAAGAAAACTTTCTGCCAGCAGGTCCAATAACAATCGGCGTGACTTCTGGCGCATCCACACCGGACAAGGTAATTTATCTTTCCTTGTCTGTGAATTGATAAAAACTTGTAGCCTTGCAAATGCTATATCAAATGCTGAGCAATCATTTAGGGGTCATTTCCTTCTAATAATATCATGTTCTTGGATTTGAAACAGGCTGTTGAAGATGCACTTACCAAAGTGTTTGACTTAAAACGTGAAGAGGCACTGCAACTCTAGTAAAGTACATACATTATCAATGTTTAAATGAAACAAAGATCTCATCTCAGAGGTTCTATTACTATCTCTTGCAATGTATAATGTATCAATAACATAGGTTAAAGTCAAATAAAATTTTATAAATGTTGCTTGCTGACGTATCATTATTTGGTATTACTTGTCTAAAACAATCTACCAGCTCAGTGTTATTAACGTTACATTTGTAAATTTTGGCTACAACGAGATGAAAATATAACTCGGATTATGGCCACGCCACAAAATGAAGGGAATCTTAATACAACAACCGAGTCTTTATCCTACAAGGTGAGGTCAATCATATAAATCGAACGATGTCATAATGTTTTATTATAAATCATGTTCATTGATAAAACATTGAGCTAAATTATTATGCACCTAACAATAAAACTTAAAGACAAGTGGGAACTTCATGCACATTATGCACCTAACAAATTTTCAATTTGGGGCCAAAATGATACAAGACATAACAACTTTGAATTGACCAAGAAATGAATAAACAGTTTAATATACAATTGCATGTGGCAATGAATGTTCGCTTAAGCTATAAGAAATCAAATATTATATGCCAATTTTTTAGTATTAGTCCAAACATGCGTTAAATGTCACCAATTTCTTTTCTTTTAGTCATATATGTGGTGCTATTTGTTCAATGTATGTGATGTATTAACATTGACATTATTATTTATCAAAATGCTTATAGGCATCGGTCTACCTCTTTGATTGGCATAGAAATATTATTATTCAAACAATCCAAGACAAAGTCACTGTCATTTATCTAAAAGACTGAAAATGTAAGCTACATTGGAAAAAAGGGCTAAGTCAAACACTATTGTTTTTCTTAAGCCATGTATGTCACTAAACAATGTTTAGTTTTATGCATGGAAACGTTTAGCAGAAATTCAAGTTCTGTTAAACATATATATTCAGCAGATTAAAATCTAGGATAGTTGGTGAAAAAATGGATAAGTTATGATTTTTTCATGTAAAATTTGGTGTTTTTAATAAATAAATAAAATACAGTGCAAGAAGCTTATATTATATTAAAGGGGAGTACATATGTTGTCCTATAAATTGTACAACTGCATGCACTATCAGTTTATGATTGGTTGAAAAAATATATTTAAGTTAAAAAATTAATAATTAACTATTTTTCTAACCAATAATAGCGAATGGTATATACAGTAGCACAACTTGTGAGACAATAGATGTATACAGATATTAAAGACTTATAGCATATAGGACATGATGCACATACATTTACAATAGGCTAAAAAATCAACTAATAAACGAAGTATACCATAAACATATACACATATATTTGTCACCAAGCTTCACCTTAATTTCCTGTATTCATACAAAAGAGACAGTGTGATTTTATATACAACCACTTAATTTCCTTTAGTCTTTGAAACAAGAGCACTCAAAGTTTGAACACTTTGGAGCTGAAAAGTAAATACACCAAAAAAGCAAAAGTTCAACCACTCATTTTCCAAATCTTAAATGAGGGGTGAGGAGAGAGGGAAGTCATTTAAAAAAAAGGAAAAAATATAATGAGATGATAGCTTTACACAATATTTATGGTAAGCTACTTTAAAGTATTTATTGTCTTTTATGAATTTATCTTATTTACCATTTATTTATTAATGAAAAATAATAAATATATATTTATGGAATTTCATAATTTCCAAAAAGATTATAATTATATAATATTAAACTATTTTTTTAAAATTAAAAAGAATTAAACTCTTAAGTTAAAAACATCTTTTATAATAAGGAGAGAACAATGTTTACATTATTTTGGTCTATTACACATCTGATGTCTTACAAATTGTGTCATTGCATATACCATCAAATATAATTGGTCAGAAAAATGATTAATTATTAATTTTTTGACTTCAAAACATTTTTTCAACCAATCATAAACAGATGGTACATAGGCACCATGCTTGAGTTGGTGTAGAAACAAAACTTTGTGCCAAAGGGTCCAATAACAATGGCTGTGACATTTGGTGCATCCACACTAGACAATGTAATTTCTCTTCCCTTACTTTGCTAATTAACAAAACTTGTAGTCTTCAATTCTTAGTAATTTTTGTTACACTTGGATTTCAAACAGGATATTGAAGATGCACTTATCAAATGCATGGAATGCTTAGTACAATAAAAAGTAAAGGAAACTAGTGTATCTTCATGCAGTTGCAACCTATACATTATGGACCTATCCAAATTTTATTTACTTAAGTGAGGGGTCAAAATAATACAAGACATTTGAGCTTTTGATATTTGGCCCTATAATAAAATAATGTCATATCAAATGAGCTGCAAAAGATTTCGGCATATACTTCTTCAAGGTATCGTTCGCCCATCTGTAAAATCCTTGGTTGATCAGCCAAAGAGGACAAATAAGTCGACACCTTGTCACATTGGTTTCGATTTGATTCTCAAACAATATGCGAATTTCGCTATAAATCCTCACTTTTTTTGCAACAAAAGAAGTACTTTATCATTGCTATTAATGCATGCAAGTTGCTATCATCCAATTGAAGAGTCTTCTTTTCTCATTTTGATGTCTCAAAAGCTATAAGCTAACGGCGTCAGCTTGTTCAGATCGAGATGATTGAACTATTTCCGGAACCTTGTCAAGCAAGCGGTTCATCTCCTCTGGAAACTCCATCTTTGCTCTATTACTCTTCCCTCCAATAACCACTGATGTCCCATCTTGTAATGCCCATACCTTTCAATTGATCATGAAATAAATGAACAGCTTTAGTATAAAATTCAATGCTGAAAATGAAAGTTCATTATGCTTTAAGAATGCAAATATTTTATGCCAATTTTAAGTACAAGTCCAATCCTGCATTAATTGTCATGGACTTATTTTCTTTTAGTCATATATGGCTGCTATTTATTCAACTGTGTTCTGCTTCAAAACATGGACATTATTATTAAACAAAATACACGCAGCCAGCAATCCCCGTCTTTAAAGGGAAATTTTCAGGATGACATAGCAATGCTATAATCCAAACGAGAAATACGTTGTCATTTGTCGCAAAATACTGAAAATGTAAGCAACATTAAAAAAGGGGAACAAGTCAAACAATGTTTTTCTAAAGCCATTGCACTAAAATATGAGTATTGAGTAGTATAATGCTTGAGAAGTTTGAGCAGAAATTTCACCTGTGAATGAGATAAATAGCTGATGCAGGTTGTGAGCATTAGAGCACCAAACCCAGCATATACAATTGGTACACCTGGATCAGTCTGCATAAACAGCGAACAAAGGTAAAAACCAACTCACTGGCTAAAGAAAAATGAGTGGTTAAGTTTAAGGCGACACCTTCAAGTCCAAGCCGCTACTCCCTATTGCATCAACAATGACAATTTCTGTGCCATTAATATTGATCGGGAGCTTTGAATTAGGTCGCCTAACTCCTGCGAATTTCCCGTCCGCATCATAAAGGACAATTGACTGCAGATCACGAGCAAGCATAGATCTAAAATTCAACAGAAAAGAGTAAAAAGAATGAGACACCCTTAAAACTCAGGGTAAAAGTCAGAATGACTTGATTCTGAGAATAGATAAAAAATTAAATAAAAAACTGTACCAGATTTTTTTTTTCCAATTACATAATTTTGATATTATGTTGCCAGAAGATCTTAAAATTATCTTCCTTACTCATAAATTAAGATAGGTAAAAAAATTGAAAGAAAACACACCTAAAAACAATATTCTCAGCTTCCTAATATTGAAAATCATACTTTCGTGTCACAGTAAATTTTCAAATACTTACATTCCTTTAACATCAGAAGAGTTACTATCTCCAACTGGCATAAAAGTACCATAAAGTTTCTTATCTCCATTTATCTGTAGAGGTGCCATAGCCAAGTTATAAGGTCCTTCATTGTTCTTAAGAATTTGCAGCGCCGAAATACTCCAATCTGTCTGGTATATTGTGATACCACCATATCTCAAAGGATCATTTACACTAATTGTTTTCCTCATTACTTCTTTCCCATCCATGTTAAAGAGGGAAAGATCTGTGTGGAACTGTGAAACCTGTGACATGAACCCAAAAAAACAAATCATACATCAAAGTGGTAACACAAGGAAAGCTGTCATCATATTTGAAATATGACTAAACAATGATAGAACTCGAAACCGTAGTTTTTTTTACATTTATCTCTCAGGTTGAAATTTCATGAACTATTCAGTTTTAAGTATCTGTATTACTAAAATTCCATAGAAAACAAAATCAGCATTTACCTCTCCACTATCATAATAATCCATGTAGAATCTGTTGACATGAATCTCTGTATTAAAATCCTCGTTAGGGGAGGAGAGAAAACCAGTAGGACCAAGAACATCTCCGGCAACAAAATTTAGCCCTTGGGGCACAGTGACTGAACCTTTGAAGCTCCCAAGGGCACTAAGGGTTCCTCCAGCCATTATCAGCAGCATTGCTATATGGACTCCAATAGGGGCTAGCCGACCCGCGAGCCCTTTAAAAGCATATAAACATGGTCCTTTCAAGAATATCTATAATCCAAAATCACTTTGTCAAAGCAAAAAAAAACATTCAAGCGGACACTTTAAAATAGTCAGCTTGTCTATGTCGGAAACATATTCATATTAGACATTTCCAAACAATCCTAATTGTATACTAAAACTTCTTACATTTACTCCATTATAGATGGAAATGTCACAATAGCTAAATAAACCTTAATATTTTATTATGTTTACAATCACACAAGCTCACTTTTAAAGCTTCATTCTTCTATTTTAAGATTTGTGCTTTCATCTCAATCTTAAATTAATCTTATATCTTGTACCATAGCCATATTTTGCCCTATAATTCTAAGAATTTGCGATATCCTTGTGTCAGTATCACGTCATATCCCGGCCTCCTATCATTCAGGTTAAGTGTTGGCTAGTAACTACAAGAATTTTTTTCCTGGTTGATAGTTAATCATTTCCCAAATGTATGTGCCAAGGATCTTAAAGGATGCAAATAAAAGGAAACAAATAGTTAAGCATGAGTTATGATATTATAACCTCATATCCAGATCCCATCAATATAGTACCAACATCTTCGATTGAAGCTCTCGGCAACGATTCTGAAAATTCCTGTTTACGTATAGCCTCCGCAGAGTGCAAAAACGACCATCTATTGAAACAAATTAGGCCTTTAGTGATCAAGACACTTCGAAACTTAGACATTATGAATGCAGAAAATAGACAAACAAACCGAACCTTCTTGAAACCTTGACTAGAGGGATCTGTGTTGTGTAAGTGCAGGCCATGAGAGATGCACCGAGGAGAACCAACATCCCAAGAAATACGGGAGATGAATACATGTGATCGAAACCAAGAGCTAGAACCCATCTCCAAGTAAAAAATCCTAACACAGGATGATCTTCAGGGAATTGCTGGAAATAATGGTCAGGGGCTTCACCTTGGTCAATAAAAGTTCCTGCCATGGAAGGTTAAGTTTTAGTCATTGTGTAGTCATATTAAAACTCAGTTACAGACAACAATTGTAAATGATTATATAGAAAGTCAAAAACCAACATAGCATATCTTTGGCTTTTCAAAGTTCACCCTCAAACTGAAGAAGCTTTTGCATTAGATGAGATGTATTTTGGTAGTGGACACTTAAATCTCCCAATAACTAAAATCTCATGGAATCATGTCTTGCCACATATAATAACTACCTTTAAAGTTACACAAATAATAATGGATGATTGATTGATAGTGCATAAAACCCAACATTGGTGGTTTATCAAAATTAAACTGGAAACTTATTTATAAGATAACTATGCATGAGAGTGTATACAAATTTAAGATTTTCATCCTAACTCCTAAAGTTTCCCTATCTTTCATGCACAAACACAACATAAGCAATTTCCAAAATAGTTGAGAAATTAAAATTGCCACCCACCAAAAACCTCTAAGACTATGAAAAGTTTTAGAAACTACTGAAGATCAAAACAAAGCTGGTTAATTCAGATTCTCAAAAATAGAAAAGGAGGGGGGAATGAAAACTGAAGCATATATTATATACCCAAAGCCATTAAAGCAGCAATGGTGAACATTTCCCCAATAGCCAAAGGCAAATTAGAGAGAATCTGCAATGTCCTTTTACTTAACATCTTGACCAACCCAGAAAAACCTCTCTTATTCCTTGACTTCACTGGAACATTCTTATTTCCATTCCCACTGCCACCATTGATATCATCATTACTCTCTGTAAGTGGAGGAGGGGACACTTCTGATAAGACAATCTTCTGAGACACTCCCTTCTTCCCATTTTGGATATGTTGAGAGCTTTTCAGTTTAGAGTTGATGGTGAATGAAAGAGCATGAGCTCTGTTTGGAGGAATATGTGTATTGAATGAGAATGATTTGAATTTGAAGAAAGGGTCAAAGGTTGAGACTTTGAGGAAGTGGGTTTTGGGAAGACATGGATTTGAGGAGTTTAAGGGAGTCATGGATCAAGTTCAAGACTTTGAAGCTCACTGTTGAAGAGGATGAAAGCTCTGTACTTTGTGAAGCATAACGACCACACCGGTTCGTTACTTTATCCAAATGCTAGCTACATATTTTAATATTATTTTATTTTATTATATATCTTACACAAAAAAACACAAACTTATATATGCAGCTTTGTGTTGGTATAGATAAGACATTTCACTATTTGGACTGGACGTTAGTTTAAGTGGTATATGTTTGATTCTCCTTAAGCAAAGTTTTGGGTTTGAGTCTTGTAAATAAAGAAAATGTCTGCCGGAAGAGTTAGCCCAACGTACCTGTGGATATTCCCGACTCGGACAGGATTGCCTCCTGTGCGAGGATACCGGTGGGAAACCAAAAAAAAATAAGACATTTCAAAATGGATAAATGATTTTTTTTGTATCACCAATGGTATCTTATCTCCGGTAAAACCTTATACCACTAAATCAATGTCTTATTATTATTTTTTAACTCAACTAATAATTATGTTATATTAGAAAAAAGAGAGTGGACTTCTAGCCACTACTATGCCTAGACATGATTGTCTTCAATAAAGGATACTTGATACTATTCTAAAATTGAACTAATGAGCTTTCCAAATCAAATAGATTCGACCTAGTTGGATGGAAAAAATGTTCCAACATAAAACATAATAGATTTATGGTCAAATCAATTCGACAGATTATTTTGGTTCAATTTTTAAAATATAATTAATATTAACTAAACTTTTTTAGGGAAATCTTATTTTTATATCTATCTCAGAAATGTCTTATATGAAATGAATTTTGCCCTTTCTTTTACAGGTTTTATCGTATCCCACGTTTGATTATAAAACATTCCATAACATCTAGGAGTCATATTTGTCCTCTCCAAACAATCGTAGTTGGTTTACCATTGTGCCAAACCCTTGTGTCAAATAACTTCAAGAAAGCTTTATTTTTTAACAAATAAACTGGGATTATGCAAGTGGTGAGAGGGTTTGGATGATTTGCATAAGGTCATAAATTCAAATCTCGTTGTTACTATTGTACTCCAAAAAAACAAATCATTGTCACCATTTTACATGAGTGCCTTAAACAACGTTTCTGATGATAACTTATGATGGGTTAACAAGGCATCTATTAAGCAGTTATGGACCCAAAAGGGGAAGGGAAATCTGTAACTGAGATTTACTTCCAATGTGTGTGTGTCACTGACAATGTATACCATAACATGTAATAGCTTGCAATTTTGAAATCAAACGCAGAATCGTGACAGAATGGATGTCGATGTCATGCTCTAAACAATCCTGCAAAGAAAAATATGCAAATTAGCAACCTGAATGATCAATTGACCAATATATTTCCCAACCATGCTAACATTAAAATGCATTTTAGTAACAGTGATCACAAAATGACAGCCAGGAAGATGAATGCAAAGATGCAGAGCTTGTTTGATAAGTGATGACTAATGTGATCAATGTTATTAATATTGTACCGGTTATCAAACCGGTCAGGGTACTGGTATAATGGTATAGCGATTCAACCGGTGGTTCACTAATTAAACCGCATACCGGTGAAGTTAGATATACATATATAATATATTAACATTAATGTTGAAAAATCAATAAAAAAACCAATTATTTTTTATTTTCATTACAAAAATAATTTTAAATAAAAATCGGCAGGTATGACCGGTAATGTTCAATTGAAAATCGGCCAGTATAGCCGGTTTTGACAGATTTTGACCGATATGATTGCATGACCGGTATAATTGTTGTACCGTACCGGTATTGGGAACGGTTTACCAGCTGAACCGGCTGGCACGAATCGGATTTTACAACACTAAATGTGATATAACAGTAAAGTGTGCATGATTATTCCTTTTTAGCTTTATTTCATTTGGAGTAAAGAGATTAGTCACCAGGTATAGAATTCAACTCTGCTTTGCTAACAGCTCAATGTCAGATCCAACTTCAGCTATCTTGGCTTCCTTAGAACCCTTGGCTGCTTTTGCAACGTTCAAAACATCAAAGTCCAGTGCTATTTTTTTAACAAGACCCTCAAGCATCTGTTTCAAGATTATTTGACATATTAAATATTTGAATGATGCTCACAGAGGTATATATGCCTCAAAACACATGAATTTATAAACAAAAGTAAAATTTCTATCTAATGCCATATTCATAAACAAAAGGAGTATCGATATTGTATATTTTCATATGTTCCAAAATAACAAATTAAGGATGCAGTTTGATTAATTTCTTTTGTATGCATTTCAAATAAATAAATTTGTATTTCGTCCGAACTTAGTGTGCATAGCACAACAGAATACAGATTCTTATTCGGGTAAATAATGTGTAACAAGACCAAGGTGTTTCACTGACTACGATATGAAAACTCAAACAATTAGCAAATAGGTTGTTAAAATAGAATAGCAGCAACTGTAGACAGGGCCAGGGGTGATAAACGAATTAGATAATTAGGCTTCATAAAAACAGGTTGTAACAAATAAGCAATAAATTTGTAGTCATGGGAAAGCTTCACAACATGCAGACAGGCTTCACTTACATCACAGGCAAAGTAAAAGAATTATGCCAAACATAAGATGAGAGAAAGAAACTTAGAAGTACCAATGATCCAATAGCAACTAATGCACGGAATTTGGAATCACCTTCTACATTTTCATTTTCAACAATCTGTACAAAAACCAATTCCATATTAGTACAATTAGGAAATAATAACATCTCAAGGTAGCAATTTTTATTTTATTTTTTATTTTCATTACAAAAATAATTTTAAATAAAAATCGGCAGGTATGACCGGTAATGTTCAATTGAAAATCGGCCAGTATAGCCGGTTTTGACAGATTTTGACCGATATGATTGCATGACCGGTATAATTGTTGTACCGTACCGGTATTGGGAACGGTTTACCAGCTGAACCGGCTGGCACGAATCGGATTTTACAACACTAAATGTGATATAACAGTAAAGTGTGCATGATTATTCCTTTTTAGCTTTATTTCATTTGGAGTAAAGAGATTAGTCACCAGGTATAGAATTCAACTCTGCTTTGCTAACAGCTCAATGTCAGATCCAACTTCAGCTATCTTGGCTTCCTTAGAACCCTTGGCTGCTTTTGCAACGTTCAAAACATCAAAGTCCAGTGCTATTTTTTTAACAAGACCCTCAAGCATCTGTTTCAAGATTATTTGACATATTAAATATTTGAATGATGCTCACAGAGGTATATATGCCTCAAAACACATGAATTTATAAACAAAAGTAAAATTTCTATCTAATGCCATATTCATAAACAAAAGGAGTATCGATATTGTATATTTTCATATGTTCCAAAATAACAAATTAAGGATGCAGTTTGATTAATTTCTTTTGTATGCATTTCAAATAAATAAATTTGTATTTCGTCCGAACTTAGTGTGCATAGCACAACAGAATACAGATTCTTATTCGGGTAAATAATGTGTAACAAGACCAAGGTGTTTCACTGACTACGATATGAAAACTCAAACAATTAGCAAATAGGTTGTTAAAATAGAATAGCAGCAACTGTAGACAGGGCCAGGGGTGATAAACGAATTAGATAATTAGGCTTCATAAAAACAGGTTGTAACAAATAAGCAATAAATTTGTAGTCATGGGAAAGCTTCACAACATGCAGACAGGCTTCACTTACATCACAGGCAAAGTAAAAGAATTATGCCAAACATAAGATGAGAGAAAGAAACTTAGAAGTACCAATGATCCAATAGCAACTAATGCACGGAATTTGGAATCACCTTCTACATTTTCATTTTCAACAATCTGTACAAAAACCAATTCCATATTAGTACAATTAGGAAATAATAACATCTCAAGGTAGCAATTTTTATTTTAAGTAATCTAGAAATGCTTAACTACTACACACTCCCTTCTACTTATTTGTTTTCAAGTGGGAGTAAGGATGGAGACGGAGTATATGAAATGCAGTAAGATGCGACTGAGCAAGGTTATGAAGGCAAAGGATGCTCTTATTTTGTATGACCTTTTTGGGGTTTTTGTCTTGGTCCTATTTTAGGACCCTTTTCAAAGTATTATGTGCAATAAATGAATTTATTAGCAGACTACCCTTATTTACTCAAACAATTTGAGTGGAAAAAGAATGATTTAGTTTCCTTAATGAATGACAATTTTGGTAAACTACATATGGTTATTGACAAATCTAATGATCCACCTTTCTTAATCCGCGTGAAACAACCCAAAAGGCTCTTATAAAAAGGACTGGATGGAGTACAACATACAAGTTGCAAGATAAGATTAAGAATGATTGAATTAGGAAGAAAGTTACAGTAGCAGAGGAGACAATTTTTCCGTCAGTGGTTTAGTCATTTGAAATGATAAACATAGGCTTCAGTGAGATGGGGAAAGTGGATCAAATTGAAGATAATCTAATTATGAGAAATCATTTAAAAAGACCTAATCCTACATTAATTATTGGAATGTATGTTTTTGATATAGATCCTATGGTATTGGTCGATCCATCACCCACATAGCCAACCCCACCTAATGAGATAAGATTGGCAGCAATAACAGCATAAAACATACCTCAAGTGCTGCTGATAAAACTTGAGATTGTCCTTCTTGATCCTTCAATTCAATTAATAGCACAGTGTAACTGTGAGGATCACATGAGAAGTAAAGGTTATTGCAAGCTATCATTGTGGACTCTATAATGTGACTCTAAACGAAAATGACTGCAATGATTAAAATAATGAAACATGAACAGAGATCTCAATATGTACTGCTTCAGTATATATATTTAGCACTTAGCCGAAGGGTAACGGGGTTAAGTAGGGTTGAGCACAGAAGAAAAATCAAGGGCTGTAGAATTGCCCTCCCTTCCACTTTTTTAACTCAAGAAAAAAATATTTTATTTTTGTAACAAGAACCACATTTCAAAAATCATAAAGAACTCCTAAATTATAAAACAAATAGATTATACCTAATCATATAACTATGAGGGTAAGGTTGCATGCATTTACCCTACCCAAACCACCCTAGAAGGGGGCCTTGTGCTGTTGTGCACTAGGTGCCCTATACATAACTACGAGGACTGGTAGTGAAAATTTGTGAGTTAAAGAACAATAATGCATCACATATTGGTTTCCCCTAAACAATTGTGCAAAAGCTTACAGTCAAGAAAAGACTTACTTGAGTATCAAGGTAGAATAGGACAACTGCAAATTTTTGTTTGACGATGAACTACAACTTGAGAAAGCATCGAGAATCTGCAAGTCAAACACATTTAGAACAAATAATCAACCAAGTTCCGTTTACTTCCAGAAGAACAGAAGTAAGACGGACAGAGTCAAATAATAATCCTTCATACATGAGATGTTTTCACCAAAAAGGGAAGATAAAATAGCCCAAAGCAATAAAGAAATGAATTCATAACCGTAGCAGTGATGTAAAGGAGAGCCCATATGCAAATTAAAAGGCCTTGTGAAAGGTAGCCTATGCATATGTTGAAACTAATAGCAGCAGCAGTGTTAAGAAAGCAGAGTAATAGAAAGTTCAATATCATTAATCAGAGAAGATGGGTTTATGAACCTTTTTATTCACAAAAATGTTACACACGAAATTTCTATATCAATGTTGGCTTTCTCCAAGAAACTAATATCGACTCCTTTAATTATACTCAAACTCATAAAACATTGCAACAGAGAGATTCTAACAGCTAACCTCACTGCAGTGTTTTTGCAACCAGTTGAAGTAGCACGAATTCTTGAAGAGATTAGTTATAGTACGGATGCTGGTCAACAAATTTGCAGGAATTGCTGGATGTACTGTTACTTTCTTAATCACTTCCATTAGTATATCTGGATATAACAGAAGGAAATCAGTAAAACATTAAACTTCAACAGGAAGGTGTAGGAAAAAAATTCAAGTCCAAAATTCAATGTGTCAGAAGTCATATTTCACATGCTAGAGATGGAACTAACTTGATTGCTGACATAATTTAATGTCAAAAAATCAAAAGGATGCTAACGTTGATACCATTTTTGGTTTCAAAATGCTTGTGAAGTTTAGTAGCCCCATCTGGATGAAGAACTATCATCCTTAAAATATCAATGACTGCACAGACAGAGCACAATATGAAAAGGTAAGTAAAACAATTTTCCAAAAGATTAGAGAAGTTTACTGATTAAGAAGTGAGCACACAGTGAAACAAATTTTCTTCCGATGGTTTTTATTTAGTTAAGGTACAAATGAAAATTTCATGAAGTGCCAATAAAAGAAAAAGAACAATAAAAAAGACAAAACCAGAAACTACAACAACTAACCAGGAAATATCACTCCGAGTGGCCATGACTGAAGTAAATTCAGTAACAAGGCAATATCAGAGTCTGCAAATTTACTAGAATGGTAATATGAAGTATCTTTCAGAGTTTTAACAATGGACCCCAGTCTGGAAACATCAGGCTCAGTCAAGGACAAGTTCTGCTTTTCCTATATGAGATTGACAATAGAACCAAGTTAGTGAAGTTACTGAGAAAATTCATTATTTGAATTCATACAGAATCATAACAATAAGAAAAGTGGGCCATGCTTGCTAAAACATACAGGTGTATTGTTCTTAAACTGCATAGCAATTATTGCGACCAATCATATAAAATGCACAATTCACTCACGATTTCTTTTTAAAAGGAGGGAGCAGCAAGTCACTTTTATGTTTAATATAACAAGTAGATCTCATGTCTAAAAATAAGATGGTGTTTTAACAGTCAACCTCAACCAATGTGATCGTAGAATCAACAGGTATATAAGAATATGGAGTTTGGAATTAACATAGATAAAGCAACTAGGAAAGATTTGAAAAGTTCACCAATCCTCACTACTGCAGATGGGTTCATATATGTCATAAACTTAAGTTCGCTCTAGAAGGGAATAGTTTTCAACAATTTGAATCACATTAATAAGGACAAAAAATTACAATCAAGTAGCCTACCTGGTCAGATAGTAGAGCATTATTGAACTCAGTAATCTTTTTAAGGATCCCATCAAACTGAGCTGCATCAAAAACAAGCATCCCTTTCTGACAACATAAATTAGCACTGGGATGAGTTACCAAATTGCACAATAAGCTTTAAGAAGGAAAAAAGTAAGAAGCTTTAGTAAAGTAGGTTACAATATTGGCTTCAGTCATAAAATACTAAAAAAATTCAAAGAATTAGACTACTTTTAGCACTACTTACTTCCCAGAAGGACCAAATTACTTGTAGAATAAGCTACATTTTATAAAGATGATATTTTGGCCTGTTTGAGAATTTCTCTTCATATAACCACAAAAAAATCAGGCTATAAAGAATGCATAAGTTGATTGTATTGACAGAGAGAGAGAGAGGGGACACATAAGTTGATATAGGAAGTTAGGTAGCCATCAAACAATTTTCCTGAAGATAAAACCTATTTGCAATTTAAATAAGAAAATGTCCGCCAAGTAACATCTGTAAGAGTCCTTCACTACTCTTGAGCTCCCCCGAGAGCTATATTACCCATTTAGAGAGGCAAAGAATCTTTATTTTTTGACATGCAGGATTATGTAGACCACAATTATAGTAAAGAATAAACTCTACAATCTCCTTTTTGAATATGTTAATATACGGACATGTGCTAATATTTCAAGTTTACACGGAACTTTTAGAAGCTAGAACACACCAAATATAGTGTGTTAAGACTAAAGGTATAAGCAATTTCCAAAGCAAAGTGTATGAAAGCAAACCTTAGGAATATGCTTGAAAGTAGGTTTTGCAGAAACATCTGTCATAGAAACAAATAATATTAAAATCACAATCGGGAATGAGTCGTACAAACACATGATACAGCATGGAATGATGGAACTCATGCAGGACAAAATAAGATGATTACCAGACACTTGTGAAGATTGTCCTGGTATGTAAGCGTTGGCTGAAATAGAAAATAAGACAAAAGCCATAAAGTAAAAATGGAGGATTGCAATTTGCAACACTAATAGACCTCATTGATCACCATCAACTTTTTATTGAACAGAGACAAGTATTATACTTACAGCCAGTATAGGGATCACGAAATGAAGCATTAAAAGTAATATCCTTTTGTCCAGTATTTTGAAGTATGAACTGTACGATTTGCTCACGGAAGGAAAGAGGGAGACTCTCCTTGAGGAGCCATTTGTCAGCAACGTCATATGGATTATCTGGAGACATCATGCAATTTGCTTTATTAGTTAAAAGATTATCATTTACAACCATAAATTATTTGCAACCAATGAAACAGGATGCTGTCCCAAGTTTGATTCTCTGATCCAACTTGGGCTATACAAGACAAGCATTTGCAAGAGAAAAGAAATGGGCACTAAAGTAGCTGACAAAACTTCACAGATTAGTTAGAAAAAATAAAGACATTTGTGTGCCTTCAGCCAACAACTTGAGCTTTTGATACAGATGGTTCATGACATGATAACAGAGCCTCAATGACCATTTGGTCATGGGTTCAATCCTTGCTTGGCCCCATTCTTCTAAATAAAAGTCATAATAAGTACATGGTAAAAATGAGTTTGTGAATAGTCTATGCTTCAAGCCCAAAGGCTCTTGCATGAGGAGGCATGGTTAGAAATATCATAATGCCATTCACATGTGCCTCCAGCCAACATCTTAAGCTTTTGGGAGAGTTGGTTCTTGACAGGATCATTACATCAATGAGTAGTCTTAGAAACCTAATTCATACCCCTAAGCCCCAGCAAGAAGGTAAGTTGCAAGAGAGAGGTATCTTACATTCACATTGCAAACGATTAAAGTAAAAGTATTTTTGAATAGCTTGCCACATTCTCTTCTTTACAAATCTCTCTATGCTATCTTAAAAGTACAATGTCTTCAAACTTTAGGGAATAAGCAAAATCAGAATCCTTACTATCTACTGGAATATAAATAAAACTATCTACTACTCTGAGGACCCAGAATGAAATTATATGGTAAGCCCAAAATTACACAAACTATTTATTGAAATAAACAGTTAATATATGTTTTTATCAAGTCTCCAGAAGTCAGGGGAAGGTTCATTATGCCAAAACACGGACCAATCAGACAATAACATTTATTGTTATGGCACAAGAGAGTAATCCCTAGATGCCTAGAGTTATCAAATTATCAAAACCTCAGTGAAAAGGTGTACCTGATCGGTTGTATGGCAACTTACGGGTAGGCATACCATCTCCAATATCCACATCAAACACTGAGCAACCAGAGGTAAAATTTATAAGAAGTGTGTGTGATGAAAGTAAACCCAATCAAGTCTGCAGGGGGGGACATAGGAAACTGACCATAGTCATACTGAGCACCATCATGGAAAGGACGACTTGACTCCTCCGGTCCATCAACAACTTCCCCAATCTATAGGGAAACATAAATTGCTAATAAAAAAATAACCCTATAGATCATTTACACTTGGCACTGCAACTTGTAATTTGACTGAGGCTATAGTTACACAGGTTAAGGGAAATAGAGACAATAGAATCTAAATTTGTTAGTTTTTTCTCTTTTATAGATAAAAGCTCATGGAGAATGAAGTAAGGGAATTACTTTATCCCACTTCTGTTCTGGAAGGTTCCATGCATATGCCACTCCGTTATCCCCCTCCCTAACTATTTTTGTTTGGCCATCACTAGTTCCTGTTCAGAAACGGAAGATGATTAAAACAGAAACCATGACAAACAACATGTTATCTCCCCCATCCCATCCCACTCAACAACATAAGACAAGAGTAGGGGCAAAGCTTATGCTGAATTAAGTGACTTTTGAAAGGGGAACCATTGAAACTATACCTGGGATCTTCAGTGAATCCAGCCCAGGTAACTCTTCCAATTTCAATCCTCCAACCCTCTTTCTAGAAAAAATTAACAGATCAAGCTAAGTTCACAAGTAGTAGCAAGAAATAATTAATCCAAGAATGACATAATCTACAGGTTTAAATTTTATAAAAAAATGGAATACATGTGGATTTACAGTGGTTAGATACTCCCAGGACAAAAACATTTATTCACCAATGAAGAACAAACCATATATATCCAGAGCCAAAACTACAAGTAAAAAATTTACAACATGGACAGACAAGAAAAGGAGAAGCTGTTGTGTCATGGAAGTAGCAAGCGCATATAACTATCTAACATTTGCAATGCATGCAATCTATTATTTGCCAAAGGGGTTTTCAAAGGTCAATATCAGTAGAATCACATTATGACAGCCAATAAACAACCATACCTACTAGCTTTGTATTGAGAGAGTTGTGAAGTATATAAATCAAGCTCTAGCTGGTCAGCAACAGTATCCTGATGTACAGTCCAAATGCGTACAGTACCATCCGAACATGCTGTCACGATATCCCCATTTTCCAGGAATTTTGCATCCCATACACAACCAGGATGTTCTATGCTCTGAACACAAACTCCATCTGATAATTTTGAAGGAAAAATAGACAGTAATAACAAGCCACAAGTTACAAAAGTTGTGGCAAAAAACCAAAAGTACAGGCCATGTGAAATAAAACTGATGCCTTGGAGCAGCCTACAACCTTAGAAGCTTCATGTATATGGCAACTTTGAAAAGTGGGCATGGAAAGGAAGAGTCTTATCATATGATACTCCAAAACAAAACTTGTACACAATTGCTTTTAAAAACAGTTTAAACCTTGCTTAAAAGTTAAAAAAACAGGAGTAAGTTGAAAAAATGGTGGATATTGACATAACCCAAAATGAAAGTTGAAAATATGAATCGTGAAAGTTGCAGCTGACCAGAGAGGCCAGTCAACAGATGTCAAGCAGTTTCGTAAAACTATAGGCCTAGCTGAAGGAACAAAAACGAGACCAAACAACCAAAAAGACTCCCTAAACGTTTTGTGAAGACAGACCACCAATGCACTCAAAATAAACCAGAGCTATGAAAGTCAAAAGTATTGTGCATAACCACTGGAGACATATGAGCAGATAATATTCCAATGACAAATCATCTCTATAGCAAGAAACATGTAATCACCTTTCCATATTTTTGCGAAACGATCTTCGCTGCCACTGACAATAAGTCCTGATGCATGTGAATCAACTGAATAAACAATTGCAGTATGACCAACCATCTCCATTAACACTTCACCACTTACTGCCCATAATCTGAGAGAGCTGTAGTAGCGGAAAAAAGTCAAACAGGATATATGTACATTTTCTGATACAGAACCAGGGATTCAATATTAATTAGATCGAGAGGAGTGAGTACAGAAATGAACCCACCCATCATGTGACGCAGATAAGATTCCAAGACCAGACATTGCAGCCAAGCCTCGAACTGTATCTGCATGATTCTCATTGGCCAGCAGCATTTTCACGGCGATATTAGTTTATATTAAGACAGTGAAACCAAAAAGGAAATAAATAAATGTAGCCCATAATAGCATAAAAGAATATAAAAATATATGGTTGCTAAAACATGTTCCCAAGACAGCATAGTTGATAAGATCTTTTGACCTTCTACAAATTGTAAGGTGGAAACCGTTTTAAAAGAAAACAACCAATTTAAGAAAACGGTTCATTGAAAAATAAAATCAGTTGACAAATATACCACGCAAATGTTTTGAACTTCAAAACCAAATCTGGCATTCCTCAACACCCAAGGACATGTATGTGAGAAACTTACGAAAACAAATATAAATTGGTGACAAAATAAATAAATAAAATGCATGTCTAAAGATAGAAAAGCAAACCTGCATGTCCAGCAAAAGTGTGTAAACAAGTTTTCCCTCTCCAAAGCTTTAAAGTAGTGTCACTTGAACCTACAACATGTGAGAAGATAAGTCAACAACACTTGAATACCATTTTAATACCACCTACCAGAATAGAAGGTTTTAACATAACAATAAGGGATGATGACATGCATGATCTTCAGAACACCAAGTTCAAATGCTTACTCGAGGTTGTTTGGAAGAGCTTGTAGAGAGCTTAATTGAACTTACGAGAAGAGCTTGTGAAAATGAGCTTATGAAAAAAAATTATGACCTTCATATAAACTCTTTTTAGCTTATTTTTAAAATTACTAATTGAATAAGCGTTTAAATAAATTGTTTACGCACCCTTAGAAGCATGACAATAAACCAAGAAAAAATCTTCAAGAAAAATGATTAAACAATTAATATGATACCTGTAACAATCTCGCCGGAGGGTAGCTTTACAACTGCCTGGACTGGTGCCTTATGAGCCTCCCATGTCTCTACAGATTGCCCATTCCTCCACAGTCTCAAGGTGCTGCATAAGAAATTCAGATAGCAAATAAACATCAACAGAGCTACTGTTGTAGTAAACGAAGTTCAACACATTACATTTCATCTCATCCAAATTATGAAACAAGGAACACGACATTGGCGATATTAAAATAAATGAGAAATTACACTAACATCTGGTTTGACTTAATTACACTCGCATCCCTAAATCCCCTACAAATCTACTTACCATTACACTTACCATGCAATGACAATAACTGTAATTGGTAAGGCGAGTGTAGCTTTTGAAACAATAATGACACCCGGAGTATAATTATGCTAAATCTCACGAGTGATCAATGTAATTTCCGAGTTTCCGACTAAAATAAAAAGTTGAACTCACCAATCAACAGAAGAAGATATAATATCTCCATTATCATCCAATGCAATGGCAGTAACCTGCAATTGATGTCCCTTGAGTGTGTGAACCTTCTCTCCAGTTTTCAAATCCCATACCAACACAAGTGTATCCATTCCACCAGATACAATCCCACCTTGTGGGAACTCTTGGTTCGGTGAAATCCATACCAAGGGTCCCACAAAACTAGAGTGCCCTAACAGAATTTTGGAACACACTAACTTGCGCTTATCGGAAGAATCAAGAGACCAAAACCTAATCGTTCGGTCCCTGGACGACGTCGCTATGGCGTCGTTGCCGCAAACGCATATTCCACGAACCTGATTCAGTTTCAGTTCATTGTTCAAGAATTCAACAACAAATAAAATGAAATTGAGGAACAATATATGTTAATATAAAAATATGTGAATAATATTGGTATCTTACATCGTCTTCGTGGCCATGGAGTTCACAGCGTAATCGGTATTCATTGAAATCGATCTCCATTGTTGAGCAAAGACTTTACACTCACCAACACTTACTGCTTCATTTCCTTTCCCCTTTTTATATACAAAATAAATGTCTTCTTTTAGACTTGCAAAAAAAATAGTTTATTCTTATTTTTTATTTTATTCCAGATTAATATCGATATGTGAATATTTTTAAGCCATCATTTATATATATTATTTTTCGATTAGCATAAATGATTAATAAAAATGAATCAACTTATACCATAAAAAACACTTAATATTATTAATCCATATATTATTTTAATCTTGATTTGGTTCATTTTTAGCATAACTTATGTATTTAAATCAGTGTTGTGAGAATTGGACCATACTAGGCAGTCCAACCGACTTGACCACTGACCCGACTCGAAAATGGATATGGTTTATAGTTTTAACCAAATGAGAGTTAGACCGCTTAGAACCGAGATAATTCTGGTCTAATTGTGTTAAACTGGAATAACCAGAGTGAAGTAAACCAGACGGTTTACTTAAAAGAAAAATGAAACAACACTCTAATCTTTTTATTTTATTATGAGAGATGTTGTTTCAATATAATTATACGTAATGATTATTTATATAAAATTTTATATTTATATATAATTATATATTTATTGATAAAAAATTATAAATTATATATAAAATCATCTTGTCCAACATAATGGTTTAAAGTGGTTAAACCTTATATGACCTCCTCCGGTTTGAGCATCCAGCTCAAATTTCACAACATTCATTTAAATGTTTACATGAGCAACATATTCATAGGTTATATTTATTGTTTTATTTTGTTGTATTTAAAATGAATATATTATGCTAATGTAAGATCGACCATCAGAGAAATAGCATAAACTTTCATTAGATCAACAAGTGAATTAAAAGGTCAAAAGATTTATATTATTACAAGAGATAATTACATATACTATGATAGATTATTTCAATGTGGATACCCTTCTTCATAGAAAAAATAATACTAATATAGGATCATCTTCTTAACACTAACTAACATCGATCATTTTATTGAGAATGATAGGGATAAGCCCAAAATTACAAGGGCCTTGGGAATATAGTAGCCGAACTATCGCTACAAAAGCCTGGACAAGGAAATTAAGCCAACATAGAAAAAAACTGAAGTGATTCATTAATAATGTGAATAGATGATAAGATAAAATAAGATATATAATGTTAAAATGTGATATGAAAAATAATACTAATAGTGTAGCTCTTAAATATATTAGTAAAATAAGCATTGTGATTAGTGTGGGTGAAACGGGTAATATCAAAAGAGCTTAAAAACAGCAACGATATTTGCATGAACAACTAAAAAATATACTCAAATAATGGTTGTTAGCATCTAAGCTCAAAGTGAGAGTCACTAACCCATTTCCCATATTTACTTGGTAGATGAAAAATTGCAATTGGTTTTGAAGGGAGAGAAGTGAAAGATATTGTTTGAGAACTAAAAAATATTTTAACATCTTCTATTTCCTTTATTTTCCTCTCTTTAGAAACTCAAGTGACAAATAATTAATTGAGCATCCCATGTTTTCCAAAAACCTGCTTGTGGAGGAGTATTGACAATGAGTTTCAACTATAATAAAGAAAGATTGCCTTTGAATAAGGCATTTAACTTATTTTTTTTTTACTTGTTATGATGCATAGCATTACAAAATAAATTTGCAATCATGAGAACTAATAAGGAGAAAGAGGCTTTTTTGGAAAAGTTGTTTTTGTATCCCATTTGAGATCTTAGAGTTTGTTTGAGAGTTGGATTTTTGAATGAAATGAAGGAAAAGAAATGCTTGAAAGTCATCTCACAAGTATATTTCATAAATCTCAATCATTTCGTTTTCATTCATTCCCCTTCAAAATTCAACTCCCAAAATAACTTACATTTCTTTACGTGTCATGTTGGAGCTTTTTAGACGGGAGGATTGAGACTTTCAACTTTTCATAATTTGGGTATTTCCTTTGCTTAGGATGGTTGGGGCTTTATAGTTCACATCAGGAATATTGTTTAACCCCTTGGGTTATGGTGGGTCCAGCAATCTATTTTTGAAGCTTACTTTAGGATGTGAACATGCATTTCTAGAGTTTAAAATCTGTGCACTTTTATACCGTCAATATATTATCCACTATTAGTTTATATTATTTTTGTTTGAGAGTCAATAATAGTTAATAAATTAATAGTAAATAATTTGTTGACAGTATAAAAAATACTTACACTATCAATATACACATATTAAATCCTTTCTAATAACATGTTCTTAATGCCTAAGCATCTCCCCACTACATATCTCAACAAATCCTCGTAACTTTCAGACAATTATTAAATGTATTCTGGTCATTTTCCCCACAGCATGCAAGATCTCATATTAAATCTTAAAATTTGTGGTCACCTTGCCCTCACACATGAAGCTTACATGCAATCTACAGCTTCAAGTATATTCGAATATTTCCTTTTTTCCACTAAGGAGATTCAAGTATATATGTGCCGTATTTTTTTTATTTTTTTATATTTTAACTTTTTCATGTTACACTTTATTTTTCAATTATAACCTTAATTATTATCCATCTTTTTCACATCATATTTCTTAATTTTTTAATTCAATTTTTAATATGTTTTAAATGTGGCATATAATCAAACTGTATCAAAATTTTATATTATTTAATAATTTTAAAAAGTGTGATTCCACTTACTCAAAAAGTAAGTTTTTTAAACCATTAAACTGATGAGTTAAACTTCATTCGAATCCCCTTTGCCTTAAAAGAAGGTGGCAAGCTTTTACACACATTTGCAGTTTTCCCCATATTTCATTATTTATGTCACCATTTCTACTGTTATTGAAAAGTATGTCACCAAATTTACTTATATATAATAATGTACTAAATTTAATTTTACACCATCAAATATTTGTTGAAAATATATCCATTTTTTCAAAAATAAAATCATTGTTATTTGAACCTGGAAACAATAGAGAAGAGTACCATTATTGCAGAAACAGCACTAGAATCTAGACCTTACTTCTAACCTCTATCCAATCTAACTGTTCAACTAAAAGAACACTTCCCTTCTTTCCCTTTTCATTATAACTCCTCATTATTCCATTCCCATTTCTCTTCTTTCTGTTTTCATTATCTCAATGTTGAACTAAGGTATGCAAAAACATGAGCTTTAACTTCACTCTTTCACTCTTTCATAGTTAAATTCATCTAAAGGTTGGTTTTTTCATATGTTGCAATAGATTACTGCTCTGTTTCAAAACTTAAAACCTCTTTTTCTCCTAAAGATCTATGCTTTTCATGATTTTTCTTTCTGGGGGTTGTCTCAACAGTAACCACATTTTTCCACCGGAAACTAGAGCTTAATAATTTGTTACTTTGTTGTAAATGCCAAAAATATAGAATGCAAAAATGAAGAGCTTGACATTTGCATAATGTGGCTTTGCTTTGTAGTTGATCATGTATTTTGCTGGGATCATACTTGGAATCATGTTCATAGGATGCATTACCTTTTATGAGTTTCTAGCATGTTTTTAATTCTCTCTAGTTGATGTTAGATATGTCTGTGATTGAAAGAGGTAGTGGTGTTTTTCTTTCCTTTTTAGCTGGAATATGAATTGGTTTACATTTGGACTTTCATGATGCTTTATGGTATGGATCACAGGAAAGTTATAGGAAAAGATTCCTTCTAGTCATGAATTTGGCTAGATGTGTGTACTTTGCAACTTGGTGTGGAATCTCAATTTTGGTGTATCAACCAGTATTTCGGATTTTCATGCCCTTTTAACCCAATCAGTGGTGTTATTTTTAATTTTTCATGATAGCTAAGGCATTTGATTTTCACCACAGCAAATTCCTTTTGCATCATAACAAAACCATTCCATTGCTACTCTGAACACATTGTAGATACTCTGGTCGAAAACAAGGATAACTCTTGTATCCTTCCTTTGCTTTGAAAAAGACTTTCCCTATACATGATATCATGGGAGGGTTGATTTTTCTTGAGAACACAACTTATATAGTCCTTGGTCCTTTTGGACTTCAAATAATTGAGGTGTAGCCTTTTTAATCGACGACACTTTTTATTTGCTATGTGCTGATAAATTTGACATAAATTTGCCTCTCCTTATGCTGTTAGATATGCTTTGGCTTTCTTTAATAAATGTGTGCTTTTGTTCTCCGCTTTTATTTCTCATGCTACCTGATATCAAAAAGTTCTTCCTGGCTTTCTTCAGGGTAAAGATACGGGATCCTCAACCAGAGTCCACAAATTTTTTGTCTGCATCAGTACGAGAAGCTCGGAGGCCAGAGCAATTTTTTATATAAATATATCCTGTTTTGCCAGCCCTTGCTTTTTAATATCTTATATGTCAATTCCTTGAGGAGGTAAATCTTGAAGAGGCAGTGAAGGTACTTCACTTTTGGTTTTGTACACTCCTTTAGTCCTTTTTTATAGCATAATATGGCAGTTCATAAACCTGGAAATTTCACATTTGGAGCAAAACATCAGGCTTTAACTCCATTGAGAGTTCTAAGGGGTCTGGTGTGTCTACTGGTGATGTTTTCAACAGCATTTGTAATGTTAATCTTCTTTGGCTTTATTAGCGCTACCGTAGTACGGTTTTTTAGCATTAATTACAGCAGGAAAGCAACCTCCATATTCTTTGGTGCTTGGCTAGCTTTGTGGCCTTTTCTATTTGAAAAGATCAACAAGACTAAAGTTGTGTTTTCTGGAGACACTGTTCCTTCAAGAGAGCGGATCCTGCTGATTGCGAATCATAGAACTGAAGTTGATTGGATGTATTTATGGGATTTTGCCTCACGGAAGGGATGCCTTGGATGCATAAGGTATATACTTAAGAGCAGTTTGATGAAACTTCCAATTTTTGGTTGGGCATTTCACATACTGGAATTCATCCCTGTGGAAAGGAAGTGGGATGCCGATAAGTCAACCTTGAACCATATGCTTTCTACATTCAAGGATCCCCAAGATCCTCTCTGGCTTGCTCTTTTCCCTGAAGGCACCGATTTTACGTAAGTCACATGTCAATGGTTTTTCATTTTATTACCCTTCCCTTATGTAATTAGCCTATATCTTTGATACATATGTTTGCCTATGATCATCATGATTCTAGAAAAAGAAGTCAGGTGCCTTTCTTTAGACTCATGGTTTTCTCTTGAAACATCAGTGAGAAACAAAATTTCCTGTCACGGCTCTTCAAATGGTGACTTCATAGCACAAGTTTCTTCATCCTCAGTTCGAGTTTGATATTAACATATGCAGTTTTGTTTGTGTATTCTGTTAACAATTTCTCACCACCTATCTTTTTCTCCTTGTAGTGAGCAGAAGTGCCTCCGGAGTCAAAAATATGCAGCCGAACATGGGCTACCAATCCTGACTACTGTTTTACTTCCAAAGACAAAGGGTTTCTGCACCTGTATTCAAGAGTTAAGGGGCTCCCTTGATGCAGGTTGTCCTGGCTTTCTTTATTTTCTGTTTATATAACTATTAGTTAAGTATGTGACATTATTTTTATGCATAGTTAGTCCTTACACTTATCCAGAAAATTTGTGCATCACTCATTTTCTACTTTTATAAGTAGTGAGCCTCGGCGCAATGGTACAGTTGTTGCCTACTGACTAAGAGGTCATTGTTTCAAATTCTAGAAATAGTCTCTCTTCTTGCTGGGCTAAGGCTTAATACATCGATCCTCCCTAGATCCACTAGGTAGGAGCCTCATGTACTATGTCGTCATTTTACTCAATTTATACTTATCTCTTGCTATGACTGATGGAGAAGTCTGCAGCGGTATCTAGCCTGCGTCAAGCAAAAATACTTGTATTGTTGCTTTGAGTTATAAATATGGAATCCTTTTTTCCTTTTTAGATAAAAGAACGGACATAACCTGTTTATCTCAATGATATCAAGTTAATGGAAGGTTGAGAATGGTACAATTGTAAAAATACAATCATAATTTCATATTATCCTTCCACTGAGATTCTTTTAACTTTTCATTGCCAGTCTATGATGTTACCATTGGCTACAAATACCGCTGCCCGTCTTTCTTGGACAATGTCTTTGGGCTGGCTCCTGCTGAAGTTCATATTCATATCTGCCGATTTCTGTATGATAGTATCCCAGTATCTGAAGATGAAATGTCAAACTGGCTGGTAGAAAGATTCCGGTATAAGGACCACTTGCTGTCCATTTTTCAAGCTCAAGGTCAGTTTCCGGATCAAGCAACAGAAAGGGACCTCTCTGCTGGGAAGAGCATTTTGAATTGTGTTGTGGTTATTATGTTGACCACCACATGCATGTACTACACTTTTTCCTCTGCCTGGTTTAAACTGTATGTGTCTTTAGTCTGTGCTTATTTGGTTCCGGCTACATATTTCAATATTCGGCCCCAGCCGATTCTTGGCGTTTTGAAGAAGTGATCTAATTGCCTCCATTGTCAGTTTGAGATTCATGTCTTATTTTGTTTGTAATTTCAGAATTGGACTTGCTATTACATGTGACTTCTTATTAAGAAGTTGGTCTGATTAATATGATAATATCTTGGCTGATAGTTATTGTGTTTCTCACTAGTTTTCTGAGTGGTACATGTTTAGACATCTGTGTATTTATATTGATGTAAACCTTGGTCACAATTGGTGCTTTCAAGTTTCAATCTTCACACCTATGATGTTTTTGGATAATCTCTTGTCACAATTCTGAGGCCAATGTTATGAACATAGGTAGTGACTAATAAGTAATAAGGAACATTATTGTTGGACTAAACTGCAACCGGGGAGTTCCACTGTTACATGGGTATGGGAAGAGTGAAAAAATCACAAGTGAGACACCACGTCTTGAACCAACACCTTAAGGCATTAGTTTCATGGGCCTTTCCTTCTTATAAACTCTTTCACTCCTTCCCGCATATCCAATGTGGAACTTCAGACTTGAATAAACCCAACAATTATAAGTAACTTTTTTTTGGGTTGTTAGGTGTTCAATTTTCACACCCAATTTTTTCTGAGTAACATTTTGTAACAAGCATGCTATGTTTTGGTAAAAGGCAGCATCAATTTTCTGTTCCTTGTGCGAGTACAAACAAAACAATGATGCATGTGCATTGGAAAATACGTGTAGGTCATGTTTGGATGGTGCACATTGGAAAATACATGTTCTCCTTTAAAGTTCCAATGTCATCTATATAATATTTGGAAATATATACTAGACTTTATTGAACCTGACCAAATTTCTTTCTTCAACTTTTGACTCATAACATAATATCATAATACTCTACCGTCTAGATATATCATGGTTCGATGGGATGGCAAGACGTGCCACTATGTCAGTTTTGCTTGTTTTGTCGGGCATGCATGTATTATCTTCACGTATAAAATTATGTGTCTTCTCTGTTTATAAATAGGCTAATATGCATATATTGATATGTATAAATTAAATAAAAATTCTCATAAAATTTTAAATAAAGTAGTTAAAAATAATTTTTTAAATTGACTTTATATTTTATATGAAGATAGATTATGTTATAAATTTTTTAGGACATTACATCATAATTTATTTGAATTTTTTTTCCAATGTTGTCCCCTGCATTTGGCAGACCCACGAGTTTTCCCTTTTGCCATTATTAATTACAACACGATTTCAATGCTAATTTGACAACAGAGAAGATAATAAATTATCTTATGGGTAAAGTGAATGATATCATGGTTATTTTTTAATGCTAATTTGACAATAAAGGAGTACACCATTTAAATATATTTCAAGATATATATAGACTCATAAGTCAAATTTCTGTTGGTACATACTCATAAGTCATATACCATAACAGAATATAACTAAAAATGGCAATAAAATAATAAATATATACATTAGCACACTATTGTCTGAAAAGAATAAAAAATTGTAGGTGGCTTGACACACAAAATATGTCTGGTTATTATGCTCAACATGAATCTAATTGAGCATGGATCCATGATAGCTACAAATCAAGAAAATTGAAAAGATACAACATTACTGAAAAGATGTATTCTCAAATAAATAACAATTACTTGCAGGAAAGGTATAAGATGATGATAGTCGCGTAACCGGTATTCGGCCGAAAATCATTCAGTTGTGTGGATTCTTTATAATTCTCTGTAGAACAACAGTCCTTGCCCTCCTAATGTCACGGCTACACATATCAGCTTGTACTCCTAAATCTTCCACATTCTTCATAAACACTCCAAGCTTCTTTTTGATCTCCTCTATTGCAACTTTCACAGCTTTTTCTTCAATGGCAAAATCCACATTATGCATTAGAGATTCAATCTCAATTTCTAGCCGATCGATGAGAATACGGATGTTGTCCAAGTCCTTTATAGCAATATAAGTACCAACCTGCATTGAACTAATTACTTCTTTCTGCCCTTTCAATGCATCTTCGTAGTTCTTCCAAAGTGAATCAATCCACTTTCCCATTGAACCGATCGGGATTGAGGTAGCAGCAGCTATAGCAGCGGCAACGGGTGGAGCAGCGATGGCTGCTGCTACAACCGAGCAAATCAAGACAGCAGCAAATGTAGCTACAAATATCATACTTGACACCTTCCTCCAAGAATTGATGTATTTTAGCTTCTTATCAAGCTTGTTTTTCTTGAGGTGCAACTTCTCTAGCATGAGTATCTGATGCTTATAAACTGATTGAAAGATTTCAAAGAATTCTTCAGTGAAAGGGTCGCCGGCTGCCTTAAAATTCTTCAATTCCTGTAATGTCTTCGTGAAGCGGTTGTCCCTCGATCCCGTTTCCTCTTCAAACTGCTGAAGAGCAACAAGGATAAGCAACTGGCTATCCCGAGCTCGCTTTAGGCACTTCTCCAATGCAGTACAGAAATCTAAAGTCTGCAAGCTATTCTCAAAGTACTCTTCAACAAGCTCGAACAATTCTTGACTCTTCCATATATCTTTCTTGCAATCCAATATTACCTTGACAACTTCCTGGTTCATCTCCAATAGACATTCTGTTATTTGTTTCAGAGAATCAAACGAAAGGGATCGAACTTCAACCCCGACCGCAAGTGTATTGATAACCTGATTTGTTCGAGCTTGAAGCGTGGTGTCAAAAGACTGCAAATCAGCATCAACCTTGCAAGCAGCCTCATAAGAACTCAATTCAGTGCTATAGTGCAATTCAGAATCTAGGTTCATAGCAGACGAAGTTTCAGGGACTTTCTTGCTCATATGGTTTCCCATTGCATCAATTTAACAAAATCTAATAAGAAAAAACAAACACACTCAATTTAAATTCTGATCCCCTAACAACGATTCCTTGCACAATCAATAAAGTGAAAGCTATATATGATTCTGGCCTTCTGGGTGCAATTGATAAAAGAAAACCTCAACCTAGCAGATTAATCTCTAAAACATTTTGGACTAAAAATACAAACTTCAAAGACAAATTAAACAAATAACCAATGAGTTCTAGCTATCTCATAAAATTGCATGCATAAGAAACTTTAACCACCCTAGTCATAACAGAGAAGCAAAATAAAGTGAGAAAATGAAAGAGACCCAGATTGAGAATTGAGGAAAGTTCAAACCTTTGAAAGCGATTGAAGAAGATAAGATATTCTGGACAATGACAATGAGAATGGGTTCAGCTAAAGGGGTGGGGTTTTTGTTTATATTTTTTTGTGGAAATGGGAAAGTGAGAGATAAAGGAATGAAGAAGCTTAAAGAGAGAAAAAAGAAGCAAAAAATGTGGATGTGTGTTGATATCGATCGTTTGTTTCACAATGATGGCTTGTACGCATGAAGAAAATTAGGTATTGCAAATGGAAAACGTGGGAACCAAGCAAACATAGCATTTCTCTCTCTCTCTCTCTTCTTCTATTAAAACAACACCATTTTTCTCTTATTATCTTTCTGTGTTTTAACGCGCAAAGCAATTAACACAGTTACAAGTAACTTGAGTTAATGAACGTGGAAAAGCACAGCATAAGGTGAAGTGCATTGATGAGTTTAAGCAAAATAATAATTAACATGTAAAAGAAGTGCATTGATGACACCTTTCCTGATCTGTGAAAATAATTTTTCATTCATGACAATTTTGCACTAGTCAAAATATCATCACAATTCGTAATCGTCTCTCCTAATAAATGTCGCTCCAAAAATTGAACTTTTGACATTTTGTTAATTAATTTAGCGAAACCTTGCACTACTAGACTAACATCTTGTTGATATCATCAAAGTAAACTTTATTGTCAATATTCGTGTGCTTGTTTTTCTTGGGTATGTGAGTATCATTGGTTGATAGATGAATATTTATTCATTTTGAGGTGTAGAGTACTATCTTAGGCTTTACCTTGTAAAGTCTTTTCCACATACATAATAGTCACAGAAAACTTAATATCAAATTAAAGAGATCTAGTTATCTTGTAATTATGTTAGACCTTATTGGCATATTCATACATTCTTAAATCATGTATCGTTCTTGGTTCTTTATAAATACCTCTTTTTTGATGTTTAAATCTTAATTTTATTATACAATATTTTTCAAAATTCTATAAATGTTAATTACTTTTGCTACCAAGATAGTGATACCCTTATATTAATTGATTAATTTCATCTATTAGTTGAGTAAAAAATGAATAAGATTCATTAACAAATGGGATTTTATTAATATATATACATATATAATTATGAACAAAATTAATGATAGATTATTAAGTATGTTTTTGCGTATACCATTCAAAAGAATAAACTTGTGAAGATAGGAACTCGAGTTTTGTCAAAACAAGTTATGTTTGTGTATACAACGTGTGTTTTTTCACCAAGTGTGGGCCTATTCCTGATGACACGTAATCCCAAATAACACGTGTTTGAAATATAGTGGTTACTCTACCACAAGTTAAAGTTGAAAATCTAAATCTGATTCCACGCTACGCCAATCCACTCTTCCCGTCATTTAATTTGTTATTCATCGTCAAAAGTATTTCAAGTACCATAAAAAGTATTACTCGAGTTTGTGGAGAATTTTTATCCCACTACTATAATACTTCCAATATTATATATAACTGAATGTTGACGATAAAATATTAATAAAGGAATAGACTTTAGTAGTAGAGATGAAACATTGCGTTAGATGAAAATTATACTAGACAAAATTGAATTAGAAATGAATGTATTAGAGAGAAGGTTAAAGTAATTTTTATTGAAGAAAAGAAAGTAGAGTCACGCCATCTGGAAATATGTAGAGGAGACCATTAGAAATCTCATAAGAATAGTAGATAAAATGAAAGTTAGTTCAATTTCTAAAAAAAAATGAAGATGATGAAAAATCACATGAGATGATAAAGAGAGATATAAAACTCAATATATTCTTAATCAACATTTATGATAAATATTATAAGATTTCCATACTAAAATCTAGTCTGTGTTTTTGGGTTAGCTTTTGATATTTTTTTGCAGTGTTAACTGTGCCGATTATCAAACCGGTCATGGTAGTGGTATAGTGATATAGTGGTTCAACTGGTGGTTTAGTAATTAAACTGCATGTCAGTTAAATCAGACATATTTGCTTATATATACATACAAAATCTATAACAAAAAATTTCAAATAGCACTTAACAACGGTAAAATATGAGTAAATGACACAAGTTCACTATCTACAAAACAAATAAATTTGGAGTTTTAACATTTAACACAAATGAGTCAAAGTTGTCACATATCGAGATTATATTTTTGCATCAAATCTTATCTTCAGACAGTACTCCAAGATTACACAAATGTCACTGAGATTATACATGAATTTTAGGAACTAGAATGTGTAATCTAAGTATGCCTTGGAGTGTTGAAGAAGAATTGGAAAGATGTGTCGCATTGTAATGAATTTTTAAGTTTTTTAGTTAAAAAAAAAAGAATATATGTATAAACCGGCCGATTTAGTCAAATACCGGCCAGTTCACCGGTTTTGACCATTTTTTACCAGTTTTGACCGGTTTTGATATTTGGTCAGTTCAACATCTTTATCGTACCGATTAGGCGTCCGGTTCATCAGTTTTCCGGTCGAACTGGCTAGTACGGTACAGTTTTTACATCATTGTAATTTGTGTACCACTAATGATATTTCCTCACCTTTTTTAGAGTAAGGAAATAATTCATTTTGGGGTTTATGATTACCCCTCCAAGAAGCATCGCTTCTAGGAATTGGACCTTTGACTTTTTGATCGTCCTGAAAAATAATATGGTCTCAGACCAGTAGACTAACATCTGGTTGGTGATTAGCTTTTATTATAATATTTCGGTTTTTCCTTATCATAGCAATATGTGTGTATGATAAATCGAGATAATCTAAAATGATTTTACTACTAATGAGAACTTGACTTTTCATTAATTTCATCATATTATATATCTCCAATTTATAATTGATGTGTAAAAAAGGCTAGATGACGATAATTGGTAATATAAAAAAATCAAAATTAAGACAATCAAGAGACAAATCATTTCTATGGTGGATAGTAAATTTATTTGTTGCATTTGCATCGAAGTAGTAATAATTCAATGAATATCGGATATGACGAGATGAGAAAAAAATTACAAGTGAAAAAAACTTATGAAATTAATGGATTAAGAGCAACTACCATGGTTGTTTTTAACGAATAACAACATTTATTTAATGTGTCATTTTTATTTTCTAATTTTTGTTCTTAAATAAGAACATTTCTTAGTTGTTTTTAACCAAATGAAAATGAGAAGAGATGTAAATGTTGTTGAAAAAGGTACCCAAATAATAATAAGAATAAGAATAATGTTTGTCATTATGAGAAAAATAGATATTATTCTTATTTCATGAAGAGTTGTAATAAATTACACAATAATGTGTGAGACTCAAATAAGAATAAAAATATTGTTCTCCATTAAAGATGCTCCAATATTTTAATTCAAGATGTGACACGTCTTATTTATGACTCTAACCTATTCCCATATCATATCATAATAACAATAGAAATTCTCATATTCAACAATATATTATTTTTTGTAGTACTAAGCTTGGGTCCGTTCCTATCTACTATGTATGAATCTTAGCCCGTGTGAGAATCTGGTGCAGTTCACACTTCACATGCACATTTTCACATAATTAGAGTAGATAACTATTCCACTTCCCTTATTCATATACATTAAACTACTAAAACTCTCAAATTATCACTAAAATCCAATTCCTATACAGCACCAATGCTTACCCGTGATACATTAGCCCATAGTATTATTGCCAATAAACCAATCCTCCTTTGTCACTCACAAGAGCCCGTGATACAATATACTTATATTTAATCTTCAATTCACTCTCTCTATATATAGCCTTATTCCTCTCTTTAGCCTCATTACAAATAATCCAGTGGAAGAGTGAAGTGTTAATTACATATACACATTCATATATATCATGGAGGCATATAAGTTTATGATTGTGGTGGCTATTATGAGCATGATTGGGTCAGGGTCAGGGTCAATGTTGGTGAATGGTCAATCATTTTGTCACATGTCAAAAGCAGGGTTGAAGTCATGTTTGCCTTCAGTGAGTGGAGAAAATCCTGTTCCTCCAACACCTACTTGTTGCTTAGCTATTGCAAATGCTGATCTTCCTTGCTTATGCCAATACAAGGATTCAACTTTGCTCAAATCTATCTATGGTGTTGATCCTAACCTAGCCATGGCACTTCCTGTTAAGTGCAATGTTGTGGACCCTTCTTTTCATTGTTAGGAGTCAAAGACTTATGCAAGGGCTCTTTGTTGTAGTATAATCCATGTTTTTTACTACAACCTTTATGTACTTTTTTTATTTCTTTTGTTTCAATGTGGTTGTTGCTAATGCTATATGTCATATGTTTATGTCGTAGTTGTTTTTGTTGTTGTTGTTATTGTGTTTTGTTTGTCTTGTTATTAGGTTAATTATTTCATGAACTTAAATGGTATTGTTGATCAGTCTTTTTTTTTTTTTAAGCTCTTCATTTTTCAAAGAAAGCAACAACAAAATAGAAGATATCAACTATCCAGACCCTTCTTCATTAAATATTCTACTAATAGTGTTTTAATACACAGCTAAACCTCTATTTGGTTGAATAGAAATAGAAGAGAAATAGAAAGGAATGAGAGAATACGAAGAGAAATATGAACTTTCTCCTCTTTGGTTTAGCAAAGAAAGTGGGAGGAGAGAAGAAAAGTGGCATGGGTCCCACAAAAATTGTTTCTCTCCATTGATGCAAAGAAAGTATGAGGCAAAGTTGTTGTGGTATCAAAAGACAAAATTATCCCTAAACTTTTGTACTTTTTAAGCTACCTTTTGTTTTTATTGGGTGGATATTTGTGTAATTTAAATATTTATATCTACCACTTTCTTCTCTCTTTCTTTTCTACTTCTCTCAAACCAAACAATACAACAATCTACTTTATTTCTCATATAATTCTTTCTCTCCCCTCTCTTTCTCACCTTTCTCCCTTCTCTCATTTTTCACTCCTCAACCAAACAAAGCCAGAGTTGTGGTGTATTTAAGGAAGAGAAAATGTTTTTCTTTCCTTTTCTAATACATGTTTTTTTGTTTCTTATTCACTGCCTACGGAATAGTGACTAACAAAATCATAGACATAATAAAAAATCAAATCAAAACTTATTTTATTTTGTGTAAAACTTCTATCATGGAACTAAAGCAACATTAAAATTGGAATAGTTAGCCAACAAAGTTAAAAATATGTTCTGATATTTCATAAAAGGACCATGAGCTTAAACTAATCTAACTTTGTTAATAATTATGATTTAATTATTTCATAACCACAGCCAAAAGCAATGTACTGATTTCTATTATATATATATATATATATAAGTTTAATAATTATGATATAATAATTAATTTAAATTTTTATTAAATTAAATTGAATTGTTATAGTTTAGATTTCTCCTTCAACCTATAAAAATGTTCCATCAATTGCATATAAGATTAGTCTTCAACATCCCATGGGCATGGATATTTGTCAACACTAGGGGAACAATGAATATGCATTGCACTCTTTTTTCATTTGTCATAGTTTTATTCCACTTAATGGCAATGTTTTTAATGAGGCAATATCTTATTGTGTATTAAAAAATAAAGTATTCTTTTTTCTTCACCGGTTTTTTGTCACATACTAGTCTTTTAGTAATGTTTTTAATGATACATATTCTTTGTGTAATGTTCACCCAATAGGGAGTGGTGTGAATTTTTTGTATCTATCTTCTAGTGGATGACTATCATATTCTCTATTATTATATTTTATGTTTATCCGGATTTTAACTTAAGATAGAATTAGTACTATATATATTCTTCTATAAATAGGATTAATATAGTATTCTAAGCACACACAGCAACAAGAAAATATAACTTAATTTCTCCCTTTTCTCTCATTTCTCCTTCCCATTTTTTTATTGCTCTTATTTGAGTTATGTTATAAGACTGATCGATCCCAAACATATGTTTAAATTTTAAGATTTATACCTTAACTTAGAACCACGATATTTTAAAAATTATAAACATGTCAACAATTAGTCATACAAAATAAAAGTGATTAACTTAAAATAATAACATGTGTATATTTTGATTATATATTCATATTAAATAATCTATTTTTTGTGATACATAAAAATGTTTATTCTTCTACAAGCAAATAACTAATGAATTTAATATATATATATTGACGATGTAAATAATTTTTACACTGTCAGTCAATTACCATTGATAATGTAAAAAAATTTACATTATCAGTACACAAATTTTAAACTCATAACTAATTTCTTATGCATATAATTTGATTATATATTTATACAAACTATTTGTACATATATGTTAGTAAAGTTTGTTTTTTATTTATTAATATTTTTAATAAGTTGGTGAAAAGGTCAGCTAAATTATCTCTAAAATAGGGTAAGGTGGCGACCGTGTAATAGAAAAGAGGTGATAAAAAAAAGTAAATTATATTCATATCCATATCCTTTAATATTATATAAAATCTCTTTCTCTTTCTTACATTACACAAACCCCTACATATATTACAATGATTATACTTGCATAAGAGATAATGTAGTATTTCAAACTAGTTAAACAAAATATAATATATTGTGAGGACATATTTAAATAGTAGATGAGTCAATACATTTTATTATTTTTAATTCCTTATAATATGGTATACGAATTATTTAAATAATATCTGTTTAGAATTATTGATACATTTTGTAAAGAACAAAAAAAATATTAAAGAAAAACTGACTCTTACACTATTTGGACTTGTCTCTATAATATACAATATTTTGTTTAACTTAATTACACTCATAACAATTTTTTGTTTAAAGAATAAGTGTAATGTATCTACATAAATATAAGTGATTTGTATATAGATAGAAAAAAGTGATATTTTTTTTGTATAATTTCACTAAAACTAGAAGATGTTAATATAATTTTTGGAAAAGAAAAGTAAGCAATTGGGTAATTGTGAGAATAGCATTAAGTGCAAGGATGAAATAGTGAAATAGAAAAGTAAGAAATAGGGTTTAGTTATAATGTAGAGCCCAGCCCAGTTGATTAGGTCTCTGTAATCTATATATACACCACAGAAGCAGTGGCTAATAGCGCCGTGAAACATAAACCCTAATCCTCTTCGTTTTACTCATTCGCATCCAAAACACTTGTGTTTCTTTTCTTTCTCTGTTTTGAATTGGCCTTCATAATCCCGGCTAAGCTAATTCAAGTGCTTATGCTGATTCATGGGAGGCCAAAATTGAATGTTGGAGGTTTCGCTGATAAATGCTGGTTTCTTATTATTATTTCCAAGCGTTTACTAGTAACTTTCCACACATTATTTTTCATTTTACTCATTTTTTTGTATGTTTCATAATCCATCAAATTTACTTTCTCAATTTATTTACTGTGCTCTTCGATTTCAAATTTTACTTTCTCATTTTTGTGCTCTTCGATTTTTCAATCTATGCCTTGTTTTCTTCACCTAGAAAATGCTACATACTTTTATGTGCAGAAAAGTAATTCTATTTCATTTGAAGCACAAAATGTATATACCTTGGTTGAAATTGAGTTATTCAATTCGTCTTGAGAGAAAGAGGGGGATACGTTAGTGTATAGCATTTCTCTGCTTTTCACCAGTATAAAGATCAATCTTGAAGAGGAAAATAATTTGTGCACTAGTAGTGTACAATATTTGAAATATTAAGTTTTGGCTTTTGAAAAATAAAAGTGGGCTAATTAGAAAAATGTTGATTCAGTAGACGGTTGATCCAATACAATTTTGGAGTTTCATATTTAAAAAAACTTATTAAGAAATCATTTTCGTTTCTAAATTAATAAATTAAAAAATAAATGGTTCGCTCACGGTTGGTGTTTTGAATGTCGAAAAATAAATGGGAAAAAACTTAAATCACACATGCTTATAATTGAAATTTAATCATAAATGATAACATAAAAAAATATGAATACACTTATATATCTCTAAATGTGAGTATATACAGAATACTTAGTTTAATGCCCAGATTAATACTTAATGAAAAGAATATGTGAGCATGCCATGCACTTTCTGTGTGATGATGACCAAGTATTTTTGACGTGAGAACTAAGATGATGCATCCTAATGGAGATTCTGATATAAGATGTCATTCCCGAGTTTGGTGTAAAGATGAATGAGATGATAAATGGTGATTGAACAGAGTTTTGTTTCACATGTGGTGTGAATGACCTTGTAAGGTGATAAATGGTAATTGGATTGGCTCTATATGAAATGCTACCTGTGTTTTAGATTCAGAAAATCTAAGTGTTGAGGTACAAGGTAACCGTTAGAACTCCATATTGAAGGAAAAACTGGTGTCATCTCAGGTGTAGGAACGGCACAAGCATAGGTTGAAGATATGACATAGCCGTTGTTATACGTTTTTTTCTGTAGAAGCCATTTGAGATATTAAACAAGAAACTTAAGTGAAGAAGAGGCCGAAACAGGATGAGGGGAGAAGAAACTTTGGAAAAAAATGATTGTCAAGTCTTTTCTTGTTTTCATTTTCTGATCATTACCTCAATCTCTGCACTTGAAGACAAGCCTCAGAGCAATATTAAGGTTACTGTTACTGTTATGTGTATATTTACCTTCCCATGTTTGTGTCAATTTTCATTACTTCATTGGCCTGTGTCTAATTTTGAAATATTACCCCAGAAGCCTCTAAACTTTGTACAGATATTATTATACTGAGTAATTAATGCATTCAAACTTTATAAAAACAATCCTTCAAATTATACCCTGCTTTGGATGAACTTCATTGGGAAAATAGTTTGGTACTCAGGTGTTATGTTAGAAGTTTAACTCTTTCCATCAGTATAATGCTTCTCCCAAATTATACCCTAGATACTAATGTCCACAATCAATAACATTAACATATGAATGATTGATTAAATACTAATAACATAAATAATTCCAAACACTACGTTCCCTTTGTTCATAACACCCATACATGTGTCGCTTTAAAGTTTAAACCCATTGTAAATCCATGGAACGAAAACGATATTATATCAGTGAAAACATTAATATGGTGGTTCAATGATTTAATTGTCACTAATTAAATTATATAATATATACTAGCGTGTTGACAGCCACTGTCGTGTCTGTCACTAATTAAATTATATAATATAGTATAGTTTGTATGTCATAAATATCAAATATAATATTGTGTTAAATATTTGTAATTTCCAGTTGAATTTATTCGATTGGTATAACATTCATGTTCTACATTTAAACCTCGTAGTCATAATATAAGAATAAAGAATAATCAAACAAATAATATGAACATATATTATGTGGGGATGAACATTGGGTTATATATGATTTTTTTTTATAAAAATTAGAAAATAGTGAGGGCAAAATAAGGAGAACCACAAACTACACCATGATAGATAGTTATTTTAGGTTTTCCCATAAGTAGTATAGAAGTATAAATATATATATAAATATTGTTATGACTTACTATATTACAGACAACTATCCATTTAAGGATTAGGGTTTAAATCCTTAGTGTCAATTTTAAAAATATTAAATTTTGTATATACAAACCAATTTTGACCGGGTACTAATATGACCAGTTTGACTTAAATTTACCAGTTTTGATCAATTTAATTACATAATTAATATAACTGTCATAACTTATCAGTACAAGAACCGGTTTTCCGACTGAACTGGCCTGTACAATCCAGTTTTAAAACTATCATTTACACTCATCAAGTATTCACAGTTTTTAAAATAAAATAAAATTATTATTACCTACTTGGTAGTGGTGATAGGCAATTTGAAATACTAATAGGATACGCGTCAGTTATTATGGGCATTAAGAAAATCTAAGCAATTATGCTGAACTTAAAATAACTAAGAGCATGCTAAAGTTAAACTGTAAGGCCATCTTACAGAATAAAAGCAAGTCCGAAACATATTTGTATTACTGCCTAATCAAAATTTTCAATCTCAATTTAAGTCCAACCCCAAGTTGTTACAGTATCTTAGTGCCAACGTTCACACCTACTTGTTGTATAGATGAACAGCAGTGAAGATGAAGAAACCTGCCATCTGCATCACAATCAAAAAGTTATATTAACCAAAAGCCACCGGGAACTCTCGACAAGATCCATTTGACAGAACATACACATCTAATTACAACTTAAATATACTGTAAGCCGGATCTCAATAAGCTTTTAAAAGAAACTATCTGGACCTTTTGACAGTAATGGTAGGTGCCACTTGGTCTAAATTGCTAAAATTCAATTGAACATTTGAATGCAAGTTCACATTTTTACAAATACTGCTAAGAGAAATCAACTTAACAAGAATGTTAACGTGCATTAGTAAGAATGATTGATGTTGGTTTAAGATTGGTCAGGAATTCATTATCTATGCCTGGACTAGATCAGCAAATTATCTCCACCAGTTTACATGATATGGTACAGTCAAACGTTAAATTAAACATAAACTTGAACAAGTGGGCTGGTACTTGGACCTATCCTTGCCGAGGTAAACCAAGGGGGGCAACCTATGATTTGTGGAGAACAATCTTAAAATTAGGAGAGCCAGAAATTATAATAGTTTTTAGTTTATTTATTTATTTGCTTAAGTAATAAATTGATTAAATCAAAGGAAATAAAGTTAAGAGGTTGGGCAACTACAATCAAGGATTCAAGTAAAGATAAATTTATTTTGACCAACAACTTAGTCAAACATTATCTTTTCAACAAACCAACCAGATTGGATTAGATCTTATCTATTTGATAATTTAGGATTTTAAATTTCATTATCTTCACATTATCTTAGGATTAGTTAGGATTTTTGTTTGCATTTCAGATTTGATTAAATAAGATATTATATTTTAGTATTCAAAGATAATTAGGATTTTATCTTTAGACTTATTTTAGTTTATTTCAGCCAAGGCAGATTGCCTATTTATAATTTTGTTTATTCATTAATAAAGTCAAGTTTAATTTTGAGAAAACCTTGTGTTTATTTTAGTTGAGAGAATTCTCCTAAAAACCTCCATTGTTGGTTGTGGCCACCATTGATGAATTCTTATCAAGCTTCCTAGCTTGTGGCGAATAACACTAGCTTATCAAACATTCTTATTTGTGGCGCTTCCCCCTTCTAATCTTTTCCATTTCCCTCACCAAAACAACCCCAAATTCTCCATAATTCACCAAAACCGAATTACAACTTAAAAAGCTTAAGACTTCAAGCTAAAACAAAAGTCAAGGTCATAATCCAATTTATAGATTATCCCTCCGAATGAGATATGGAGAGAAATCCTTACCATTGAAAATGCTGCTCCATAATAGGGATAAGCTGCTGGAATAAATCTCTCGTATTCATTGTGTCTGAAGGGACGGACAGGAATCTACATGGAAAGTTCAACACAATACATGACTGATTCCAATAGTTTTGTTATTATAATGTATAACGTCAATAAACTCTTAATCGGTGATAAACTCTGAAATATGACTGGTTGTACTGTATGCATAGTCATAGATAATAATAAATAAAGCAAAGCTAGGTAGGTACCATAAATGACAACATATAAAAGGCATTGGAAAAAGGAATTTCTAAACCCATAAAGGTCTTATTATATATGGATCGTGCAGAAAAGTTTTGATGTAGCATGCTCATGTACAAAGGTAAATCTAATGATGCAGATAGGTGGTTTGAACTTTGAACTATTGCATGAAAAATACGATATTATGGTAGAATGATTCTTAAAAGTACTAAAATATAAAACCAGAGGATCAGCACTTACCTGCTTTGATAAAGATAAGGTCGAATATCCAAGTTTATGGTACTCAACTTTGAATTGGAAAACCCCATAGACATCAGGAACCTTAAAGGATGTGAAGTAACGACCCTGAAAGAGAAAACATAATCCAGCAAATTTCACACAAGAGTCCACTTAGAAGATCACAAGCGTATGACCAAAAGAAATTTCAAAAGCACCTTTCCATCAGTTGATAAAGTCTTCAAGACATAGGGGCTCATCATGTAAAATTGCACTTGAACATCATCAGCCACATAAGGTTCCCAAGCTGTCCCAGACCACTCATAAATTTCAACAGAGTATTCCTTCAACAATATTAGAGGAGTCACAGTCAGAAGTTATGTTTATATCAAAACACAAACGATACATATATCAGCATTGAAATGATATTTAATTTACCAAATCATCGTTGATCCTATACATGGCTGGTTCGTCAGCTTCCCCAATTTTATGGTGTTGCACATTCACCGCCTTAATGTCAAAACATGCAGCAAAAGCACATTAGTAAACAACAATCTTTCTAATTATGATGTCAATGAAATAAATAAAAACACCACTGATATTGATAGAAGTATTATTGCCTTACCTTGAGGTGACCTCTTTCATGGAAAACCCATTTGCTGACTTCAGTCAAGAACTGCTCGTTACCAGACTTGTCATGCCTGTCATTAAAAAAAAAACATTACCAACCTTTACCTGAAGCAGGTATGATCCATTACTTTAAGGTGGATAGAGTGAAAGTATTATACAAACTAGCAGAATGAAAGTAGAAACAGTATTACGGCAGTGTTCAGATGGAAGACTGCTACTCTAGCATGAATTTATTTCTGATAAAAAGACAGGAAAAAGGAGGTTAAGTGCTTTACTCACTTGATTGGACTCCCAGCCTTCTGAACACTAGACCTGAAAAATCTGCAGAAAAAAACCATGTTTACCGTAGTACAAAACAACTTCAGAGCTTACACATTACAAAACCCTGATTAACACATGAGCATTTCATACCGGTTGCTGAACAGGCTCAATGAGCCAGAGATCAATATCCGAGCATTATTTCTTGCCTGGCAAAAGATAAAATTAAATAAGTGATGAGTTTAATACATTTGTGCAGAATTAATGTAATACAAAAATCAAAACATCATGCAATGGACCATTAAACGTGTGAAACAAATCTTTTATGGAAAGTAAAAGATAAAGGTGAATAAAGACATGAAAAATGGACATAATAATACTCCAAAATGGACATGAAAAACTTTAAATGAATAAAGAAACAGAGAATTAAACCTTGTAATGCATATTTAAAAGCAATAGATGACACGTTAAAAGATAATCACTGACATACAGACTGAATTAGTGAGGACAGCTAACAACACACGCAATTGGAGGATAAAATATTACATACCTGTATAACTGAAACCAATGAGATTGTAGATCCAGTGAGTGATGGAGGAGATGCCAACTTAGATTTTGGATTAGCAGAATATGCTGAAGGAGATGCAGAGAGAACTTTCAAGACCTAAAGTGAAACAGACAGTAAAAAGTAAAACAAAATAAATTCATCGCTGGCAACCAAACTTACTAATAATTATAATAAATTTAACTATAAGGAGTAAGATAAAGAAACATTACCAGACTATTGGAAGGATTTAATGAATGCCCAATCCCTTGGAAAAGTACTGGAGCCTGTTGCATGTAATGTAAACATCAGAGAGAAAAGATTGTGTTTAATAATCAGCATTTGGTAGTAACACATAATGCTATAGTTACCAGATTCTCCCATTAACCCTGCATACTGCATACGAATTCACTGGGTACCACGTACAAGTTTCATCTTAAAGAAAGTCTCACAAAGAGATGAACCTTGTACTAGTGCCAGTATGCGAACTTGTTAAAAAAATGTTATCATTGAGGACAATGACTCAAGTCACTCAACCCACTCCCTCCCCCTCTTTGAAACAAAAGACAAAAGTAAGGGAAAATGAAATGAGCAAAAACTACTTCATGGGCTCAGACCGTAGCACAAACTGTCAAATTACCGCGCATAATGCAATTAATATGTAAATTAGCAATGCACTTGCCTCAATTTTTTTGCTTCCCAAAATCACATCAGACTTGATTAAATCATCACTAGCAATCAAAGTATGATCCCCTTCAGAGGCAGAGACTGCATAACCAGAATGGTCTACAACCAAAGCAGCAGGATCCTAGATAAAAAAGTAAAAGACACAAGTAAAAAAAGGTTAGACCCGAGTGCACAAAATAATACAAAAATATTAGCAGCTAAGCACATTATACCTCAATTAGCCATAGAATAAACAAAATATAAACCAAAGTAAATGAACAATTCAGCTAATAAACTTTACAGTAAGCACCTCATCAAAGTCCACTCCACTCTCAGTGGCAATTTCTCTGATCAAATCAGATGCATTGCTGTCAGCAGCAACTATCAAATCATGACCGGAATCAACAAAATCCAAAATAGCAGCAGCATCAATAGAACCTCCAAATCCTGCACGTTTATCAAACGAGACAAGCAAAATCTCAAAATCCATGTCAAAAAATGCAAATAAACAATTAACAATAACAAGCCTCATTCAATTACACAAATCCAACTAAAAGCCTTTAATCCACATTAATAAAATGTAAAACCAAAATTCCTGGAAATTGATTTGCAAATAAAATAACAGAAACCGAGATCTGAGTCAAAATCTCACGTTCGATGGTTGGACAAAGGAGAATTAGGGCATCGTAGAGGTACTGGCCGTATCTCTGGAGCGCGATTTTGGGATCATCAGCGAGTTTGAACTCGAGATCGAAGCCGCGAGAATGAAGGGAATTGAAGTAGAGAGAATGAGAGGATTTGAGAGCAAAGTCATCGAGCAAAACGAGAACGCGTCGATCTGAGGGTGTATCGGAAGAGAAAGAGGTGCATAGCAGTGGAATAAGGGTGAAGGTTAGGAACACACACAAGATTAGCTTCGACATTTGGATCTACTGCGAGTGAAGGAGTGAAAGAGAGAGTGAGTTTCACAAAGTCTTTTTATGGGATGGGGTGTTTTCGTAATTTTAAATTCTCGATTTTGGGCCTTATAATAATTAATTTCAGTGTTTTTCTGTCTTTCTATGTATTGGGTTTGGGCTGAATAAGTTGTTATTTTTGCTTTAGTATTGAAAGACAAAAATATCACATTATTATATTTAAGGGATAAAATGTCATAATATTCTATTTTTTATATTGTTTGTGATGTATTTGGACTTTTAAGTTCTAATACCGGAGATGATTTTAACTCCTTAAATTTGGCCACATGGTTATTTAACATGGGAGATTTTTTTTTCCTTCTTGTAAAATTCCTCCTAATTAAAAATAAATTAGAAGCTGTTTTAATTATAAATTTTTTAATGTAAATACATAATTTAACAACCAACGGGTGTTGGTTCAAGTGGTACATGTTTGATTCACTTTAAGTAAAGTCTCGGTTCGAGTCTTGTGGATGATGAAAAAATATCTAATAGCAGAATTAGCCCCACATAGTTCTCGGACAAGATTGCATATAATGTGAGGAGACCTGTGGAAAATAAAAAAAAAACTATATTTAACACCTTTGGTTTTTAATTGTAAATGCAAGTCAGTGAAAATATGGCCACACCATCATATATCATTCCAAAAAAACACAATTGTTGCAAGAATTCTTGGTAGTTTCAAACGCTCTATTGGTATACTACTTCACTTTTTAATTTTCAAAGGAACAAAAGCTAAAGTTTTTACTCATTTGCATAATTTTGTAGAATGTAGGTGTGGGAAAATTGAATTTGGATATGGGATTATGACAGAAATAAAAATCTAACAATCATTATTTTAATTTATTTTTAAAAAAATAATTTTTAAATCAACCCTAGAGAATTGAATGCTTCCCATCCGATTTGAAAAAAACTAAACTCTTTACACCTCAATCTCTTAAATACTAATGTTTTATTTTCTAGATAATTATATTAATTTTGTGTGTGTTACATCATCCGTCCTTCAAATTTTTTTAACCAACTCAAAATTCCAACATTTTTTATACTTCAAAAGTATTTTAATTGTTGCCATATGCATGAACATCCCATGCTTTGTTGTATTTTAAATATAAAGGGCAACCTTAAGAGAAAGAAAATAAAGGGCTAAGTTTATGCTAATCTGAAATTGAATATAAAATTGCATCGTATGATTTTTAAACTTTATGTTAATATAACATGAGAATAAAGTATATCATTATAACAAAGAATAATTTATCTTCTCTCGCCAGTAAAAATATGACATGTATATTGATTTGTTTTAAAAATATTTTTATAGAAAATAATTAAATATAACACATGTCAAGATTTCATAGGCTAAAGAAGATAACTTATTCTTTATATCAAAAGATACTTTATTATCGTAAAATTTTCTACATTATAAAATTATAATTTTCTTTCCAAAGGCCAAATGTATTAAAATCTGTGCAATATTGTACCAATAACATGACATTACAGTTGTTATATGATGTAATTATCCATTAGAAATTGAGAATAAAACATCTTATAAAGAGATAAATTATCTTCTTCAATGTAGTATATTTAATTATTTTTTACAAATATTTTTATAAACTAAAAAAGTAGGACATATCATAATTTTAGTTTTAAAAGTTTTTGTGTCCATTCATAATTAAATTTTTTCATAATATAATGTACATAATAAGTAGTTTTAAAAAATAAAATTACATATATTAGACCTATATAAAAGCTCCACTAAATATAAGAAGTATCATTCGCACCTCGGTTTTTGTGACAAAGACACAGGTTGGTTTCTCTTCTTCAATTTTCCTCTCTCCCTTTTTTCTTAATTTTGTTTAACTTCATACTGTATATTTTCTTCATTCCGATAAAAAGTTTTCTTGTCTTTTTAACTGCTATTTACTTCATATAACAAGTTCATTCTTATTGATCTAAACTTGTTTCACAGACCACAAGAATTGGGCTTCATGTGCATTTTGTTCTTTAATGTTATATTATGTTATTATGTGTTTTTAATTTACCCATTGCACCTAACGTTATGTGTAAAAGGAAGTTGGTGGCTTAAAATTTTGTGTTCTTGTAAAATTGAAGTGTAGATGAGAGTGGTCCTTGCTTTGTTTCAAAGGTAAATGAGTAAGATTAACTAAATTCAATCCTCTCATAGTAAACTTTTTTTAACTCTTAAAATGAAAGATATTGAATATTTGATTTGAGTTGATTTCACCAAAACTTCGTTCCTTTTAAAATTGCTAAAACACGAATCTTATCAATTTTGGGGGGAAAACAAAAAAAACAAGTACAAGATAGATGTGTGACTATCTTTTTAACAGGAATATATTTCTCCTTAGTTTATTTAATATTTTGTAAGATATGGTGGAATAAAACAAAAATATAAATAATTAAAGAGAATAAAATATTTTATTGTATTATAAGATAATTTGTTTTGTTAAATTCATTGATTGTTTGATATATGTCTTGCCTTTTCGATTATAATATATTTTAAAATGAAAACTTTTAAAAATAAATGAAATAAGTCACGTGTCAAACGATCAATAAATTTAAGAAGATAAACATGCTTTATTCTCAAAATTAAAAGTAAAGGTAGGTGAGTTTTAAATTTATTTAATAATTTTTATTCATTCATTTCGTAATAAATGTTTTAGAATTCCAAGGCAAAAATTAATAATTTTCACTCATTCCATAATAAATGTTTTCAAAAGCATTTGCAGGATTAATTAATTAAAATATTTTTATGCATATTTTTATTTCAATAGTTTAAAATCTTCTAGCTGTTACCTGATTATTAAGTAAATAAATATTATATTTTTCAAAGCCTGCCTCGGTATTTATTTATATATTTAGCTCTTTTTAATAGTAACTTTTAGGTGGTAGAAGGCAGCTGAAATTTGTAAATGTGTATATAGTTTATTAATTTAGAGTTGTTTAATAAATTAAAAACTTATTTGGAGGTGGGTGTAAGGCACACTAACTTTTATTGACAAAAATGAAAAGATACAAATAGACATAGAATTTGAAAAATAACTAAAAAAATAATGTTAATAATATGATTTCTTAGTTAGACGTAACTCATTTAATTTTAAATATTTGATGGATAAAATTGGAAGAAAAATTATTAAAAACACATTTTTTATTTTCTAAGTTTTTAAAAGTAGTTCTCTAAAAACTAGCATTCAAAAACACCATAAGCTTTTTCTTAAAAGCTACAAGCTCCCTTTATATAACTATTTTAATAATTTATTTACTGGTTAAAAGGCTATTTGATAAGAAGCTCCCATTGTGAAACAATAACTTATATTCTTATTCACTATTCAAGTATAAGTAAGGAGAATATTTTAGAAAGAAAATAAAAAGTATTAAATCTTTCCAATTACTTATAGAAAAATATTCTAAATTTTTTATTCCTAACATAATAAATGCTTTGTTTTTCCTTCAATATATTTTGATTGCCTCCTCCTCTTGATTAATTAGTTTCGTATGATCAAAATTCTATTGCTCAACAGAAAGCCTGGTATGTGATTTATCAGTAATATAGGAGCTTAGCTTATGTTTCTATAGGTCATCTTAAATATTATGTTCCTCCAGAATAAATGAATCAAAAATATATATATATATTCATTATTTTAATTTGTTCATGTAATTGATGAATATTGATCGATATCAACTTTGTTCGTCTGTTATTTTTGCTATATTTTCTTTCATCTATTTTCTAATTAGTTATATCTTCTTGTCTGAGTATTGATTCGAAAGAAAATTGTTCATGTTGATTTAGGTACTACTGAGTTGATATTCGTCTTGGGCACAATGGAGACAAAAAAATCCAACATGTCTATCAAGTTTCGTGAGATTTCCAAAACCTTGGAACCTAAACATGTGAGTAAACATGCCGCATAATCAATCTCATTTAAATTTCTCTATCTATAACTTAATTAGATCAGATATGATCTAAATATTTTTTCCTTCAATTTTTTATTTTTTACTTTTTTCCATGGAATACTTCGAAAAAGCCTTTTCCACCACGCCCTTCGTCTGCTTATATGCTTGTGTCTACAATTTGTATTAATTTTTTACTCAAGATTCATTTTGGATTTTTTAAATTTTTTACATGTACAATTTTCATTTCAAAAGATTAATAAGTGATAAAATGATTCCGAAATTTGTGAGGTGACATGTGATAGTTTAATTAATTTCTAGCGAATTCCCTAATAAGATTTTCCCATTAATTCTTGCAAACTCTTACACTTAATCTGTTGTAGAGAAGAAATTCAGAAGGGAGAAATTAATATGAGATGGAGAGAGAAGCTAGAAAGAGAGATCAGTTTGAAAAAATTGAAAAGTTTTTTGTGCTGGCATAAAAGTAAAAAACTAGATAAATAAAACAAAGGATTAATTAATTGAGAAAAAGATATATATATGGATAGTGTATGAATTTTTTGTGAATTTGTATTATTCACCATTCATATTCATTTATTATTGTCTCTTTAAAAAAAATAATCCAAAAGTGACTTTATATAAATCTTTACATTATCAGTGCATAAATATTACATTTTAATTAATTTGAGATAAATAACTATTCCCAACCCACAAATTTAATTGAACCGTATTCCAAATCCTCCCCATCCTTATAAACTCTAATCTTTAATTGATTACTTGATTTGTAGTTCATAGCTTTGTGATACACTTGTTAAAAGGTTCATTGTTGGTTAGCTTTTGTTGTTGATGGTTTTATAATCACTTTGTCAACTATTATGCATATATAATAAAAGAAACATATATATACATAACTTTTCTGCATATGTAATCATTCATGTCTGATTTGATTTCAGTCCCTTGGAAAAAATTTCAGTGTGAACTAATTTGGGTTCTACTTTCATGTTTCAGGATGAACATAACAACCTACCTCTAATCGCTTCACTCCAACCACAATGGAATCCTTGTATAACAAAGGGAACCCGATCAAAAAGAATCCCAGCCTCACATGCAAAGAAACAATCCTACATTACTCTTGCATCTGTGCCTTTTAAAACTTTTGATGCAACAAGGGCTGATACAACCTTAATACTATCCAGATTTGTACCAACTTCTGGAATATTTAGGCCTCCAAATGAAAAGGTGCTTCAGGTTCTAGCTTAGGGTTCATGTATATGGGGGAGGGAATCAACTAGGGTTTATCACTTAGACTTTCCAATTGAGTCTTTCAAGATTTGTCTCTATGGAGATGAAGGGTTATGTAGATGCATGTATAATTATCATTTATATATATGTTTCTAATTCACAGGGAAAGAAACTAACCCTCTAAGTTATTTTTAACTATAGGCATATCATGCTCCTCAGTCTACTCCAACTACCGGTTTAACTCCATCTGGTTCTTACTCTTGCACCTCCCAGTGCCCAAGCAAGGTACTGTGATTTACACATTCATGCATAATTATAGCAAATTGCATCTATTGGCAATGAAGGCGGGAAAATATATGTACTACATTTAATGTGATAATATTTTTTTTAGAAGCAAATGTATTAAAAAGCGGCATAAAGAGTGTCAACCCGATTACTTTATAAGAAAGTTAAAAGTGTTGGAATAGACTACGACTGGGTAGCCTCCAATCACTAGGTAGTTCCATTGTTATCACGATATGGAAATAATAGAGAGTCACAAGTGAGACACCACGTCTTAAACCAAAACTTTAATGCATTAGTTTCATGAGCATTTTCTACTTTAAAGTCTTGCACTACTCCCCACATATACCTAACAATCTCCCCTTCAAGTGTGGGTACCAGACACTTTCTGGTCCGCTCCCCTGAAGTCCACATGTCTCAGTTGAATCATCGGCTCTAATACAACTTGTTGGACAGACTACGACCAGGGAGCCTCTAACCACCAGAGAGTTTCATTGTTATCGAAGTATGAGAAGAGTGTAGAGCCACAAGTGACACCACGTCTTGAACCAAAACCTTAAGGCATAAGTTTCATGAGTTTTTTCTACTTATAAACTTTTGCGATCCTACCCACATATACAATGTGAGAATTCACACTTGAATAAAACCAAGAATTGCCAATCATGAAGTAGGCTATTGACTGCATGATCCTAATTCAGAAACCTTTTAATAAATCTATTAACAATGTGTTTGATTCATATATTATAGGAAATTTGAATAATTAGATTATGAGACATTATTGTATAAAGTGAAACTTAAAAAACTATGCTTCTTGCTTATAAAAAATATATGCTTATTTTCGGCCAAAAGATAATTATAGGATTGTGATTATATTTGTCCCAAACACCATCAAGCTATAAAGAATTATGCTTGTTTGATTCTCCAATCCATGTTTCAGTGTACTAGCTTTCTTGCTTTATATTTTACTCCCATAATTTCTATTAAAATCAAGTCAACTGGTTGGCTTTAGTTTTAATGACATTTTCATATTCTTTTACAGGCATAATTCTAGAGGTAGGTTGGGGTTAGCAAATAGTGATGTACAATTTTAGAGTACATTATAATCATTCATATGTTAATCATTGATTATCTCAAATAAATATAAGACACTTGAATGATAATTAATGTTACAACTATTTAAAAGATGTAAAAAAATCATTTACGAAGGTGCATAAACTCTCTCTCACATATATATTTACTTTGTGTTTGGCAGCCTTTTCTATTTTTTCGGTTTCCTATCTAGATTCAATTAAAGTTTCTTCCTCTTATAAGGAAAATTTTTCATTATGAATAAGTATATATATGTCTAAGGTTTAGGTTAAAAAAGTATATATTGTTTGTACTACTTTGAATATTCATAATGCATATGATACAACTTACTTCTTTTGCATGTTGGTCAGGGTTCTGCTTCATTGGATTTTTCAGAAACAGTACAAAGGCCTTTTGGTGGGAAAAACTTGGATTCAGTTACAAAATGTGACCAGAACTTGCAACCTAAAAGTTCAGTAACTAAGGAATTTGAAGAAAGTGGAAAAAATGCTTCAATTCCAAAAACCAGCTGGTGAGAAGTATCATATCATGGGGATGCATTTGTTCTTTATACTGAACAACTTGATCACGTTTTTACAAACTTATTAATTGTAAATTATCTTTGCACAGTACGAAAAGTGAAACCATGGGATCACAAAATGAAGACCATGTTGCTAAAAATGCATCTAGACCTCTAAAAATTGTTCTTAAGGTACATATATATCGATATATATTATGTTACCACTTATATATCACACTAATTTTTTTTTATAGTTCATGATGTTTAGAATATTTGGCAACGTTGTTTGATTAATGGTATCCTTTCAGATGCAGAACTATCGTTTAACTAGGGATCAACAATGTAACGAGATAGTTGGAAATGGTATGTTTAGAGTTCATGGATTTGTATTTAATCTGTTATATTGAAGATGAAAGTGCATATTTTATGATCTCTGAGATTTGACCAGGGCAAGTAGCACAGAAGGAAACTGGTCTTGAAAACTGTAACATTGTTGATGAGAATAAAAAATGCGCATCGAAAGCAAATTCAACTAATCTTCTGAATCAGAATTTGGGGACAGGCACCAATGCTTCTGGCTCTAATCCTCAACTTCAGAAGCAGGTACTATAAATTTTTATGGGTTATTTTTTATCACTTTTTTACAAGGTTTTTATCACGTACGTTAATTAGCATCACTTTTTACAGGGAATATCATTTGCTTTGTTCTTCCTATACTGCATTTTAGCAACTTTATTTAGGTCCTTTTGCATGAAGTTCTACCACACCATTTTATGTTTGTTGTTCTATTCTATCAAGAGCTTAAATATGCTCTACATTGAAATGAATTTCTTTGATGTATACCTTTCAGAAAATATAACCCATCTTAAGGTCAATTCTTTCAATTTTTAGCAATGTCTACTATTTCCTCATGACACACATTTACTTTGACAGGAAAATGAAAGAAGAAGAAAAAGAAAAAGGCAGCAAAATAGGGAACCTTTTAAGAGGGAGGAAATTCGGAGAGAGGTTTGTATACAATACATTATGCAAAATATTGGTGGAAGTTATTGAACTTCTTTTTTTGTAAAAAGAAATTAATTATATAACACATTTCTTTACCTGTCTTCATTCATCACCATTTTTAATCAGATAAAATCTCTCATTGTTGTACAAAGGATTTATAAGCTAATTTTAGTTAGCTATTAAATTCATCATGATTATGCTATATATAAGACTTGCTTAATTAAAACCATCTTTCATATAATGTTTTTCATTAATTGTACGTGTGAATTACCTTGACAGAAAGAACCTCATGAAGAGCTACGTAATAGAGTGGACAATCTTAGAGGTGAAGTTTCTGAGCTCAGGAAAGAACTTCTTCGCATTTCTAAGGAGAGTGAGGAGGTTGAAAAGGAAAATGAATCCTTAATGGTATGCCATTAATTAAACCCTAAATGCTTCATTATTATACCTTAGTTCTATGTTTTTCAGCTAAGACACATGCAATAGTTTAGGAACTTAATTAGGATAACTACTAATTTCATCATTGAACTTGTTATGTTGTGATGGCAGGAAGAACTGGTTGAGAAGTATGGAGAAGAATCAATAGCAGATCTTATCAGCAAAAATCCTGCTACTCCATGAAACAGGAAGTTACAACTTCCAACTATTTCAGAAGTTCATATAATATCTATCAAATGCATATCTATTTACTAGCTTTATAGAAAGTCCTGAAGTAGAAACAAATGAGACAGGCCATAATAATCAAACTCTCTCGTGGCTTTCAAATATTTATATTTCCCGTTGGATTATTCAAACATATAAACTTCATCATGGAGCTTTGAGGAACTTTTCCCGATTTTGGATATTTATGTTGTCATTAAATATATGTAACATGTTCTTGATGCCAATGAGTTCGTGTAGTGCATTAATGGAACTCAATTTTTTATTCAATGTTCCGAGTTCGGCGTAAAACAAGAATAGATTCTGAATTAAGTTTATCTGATTTAAACGGTTAAATCATTCGGTCGAACAGGACCGACCGGATGATTTTATATAAAATCAATATTTTTTATCTATAAATATATAATTATATATAATTATATATTTATAGATAAAAAATATTGATTTTATATAAAATCAATATTTTTTATCTATAAATATATAATTATATATAATTATATATTTATAGATAAAAAATATTGATTTTATATAAAATCAATATTTTTTATCTATAAATATATAATTATATATAATTATATATTTATAGATAAAAAATATTGATTTTATATAAAATCAATATTTTTTATCTATAAATATATAATTATATATAATTATATATTTATAGATAAAAAATATTGATTTTATATAAAATCAATATTTTTTATCTATAAATATATAATTATATATAATTATATATTTATAGATAAAAAATATTGATTTTATATAAAATCAATATTTTTTATCTATAAATATATAATTATATATAATTATATATTTATAGATAAAAAATATTGATTTTATATAAAATCAATATTTTTTATCTATAAATATATAATTATATATAATTATATATTTATAGATAAAAAATATTGATTTTATATAAAATCAATATTTTTTATCTATAAATATATAATTATATATAATTATATATTTATAGATAAAAAATATTGATTTTATATAAAATCAATATTTTTTATCTATAAATATATAATTATATATAATTATATATTTATAGATAAAAAATATTGATTTTATATAAAATCAATATTTTTTATCTATAAATATATAATTATATATAATTATATATTTATAGATAAAAAATATTGATTTTATATAAAATCAATATTTTTTATCTATAAATATATAATTATATATAATTATATATTTATAGATAAAAAATATTGATTTTATATAAAATCAATATTTTTTATCTATAAATATATAATTATATATAATTATATATTTATAGATAAAAAATATTGATTTTATATAAAATCAATATTTTTTATCTATAAATATATAATTATATATAATTATATATTTATAGATAAAAAATATTGATTTTATATAAAATCAATATTTTTTATCTATAAATATATAATTATATATAATTATATATTTATAGATAAAAAATATTGATTTTATATAAAATCAATATTTTTTATCTATAAATATATAATTATATATAATTATATATTTATAGATAAAAAATATTGATTTTATATAAAATCAATATTTTTTATCTATAAATATATAATTATATATAATTATATATTTATAGATAAAAAATATTGATTTTATATAAAATCAATATTTTTTATCTATAAATATATAATTATATATAATTATATATTTATAGATAAAAAATATTGATTTTATATAAAATCAATATTTTTTATCTATAAATATATAATTATATATAATTATATATTTATAGATAAAAAATATTGATTTTATATAAAATCAATATTTTTTATCTATAAATATATAATTATATATAATTATATATTTATAGATAAAAAATATTGATTTTATATAAAATCAATATTTTTTATCTATAAATATATAATTATATATAATTATATATTTATAGATAAAAAATATTGATTTTATATAAAATCAATATTTTTTATCTATAAATATATAATTATATATAATTATATATTTATAGATAAAAAATATTGATTTTATATAAAATCAATATTTTTTATCTATAAATATATAATTATATATAATTATATATTTATAGATAAAAAATATTGATTTTATATAAAATCAATATTTTTTATCTATAAATATATAATTATATATAATTATATATTTATAGATAAAAAATATTGATTTTATATAAAATCAATATTTTTTATCTATAAATATATAATTATATATAATTATATATTTATAGATAAAAAATATTGATTTTATATAAAATCAATATTTTTTATCTATAAATATATAATTATATATAATTATATATTTATAGATAAAAAATATTGATTTTATATAAAATCAATATTTTTTATCTATAAATATATAATTATATATAATTATATATTTATAGATAAAAAATATTGATTTTATATAAAATCAATATTTTTTATCTATAAATATATAATTATATATAATTATATATTTATAGATAAAAAATATTGATTTTATATAAAATCAATATTTTTTATCTATAAATATATAATTATATATAATTATATATTTATAGATAAAAAATATTGATTTTATATAAAATCAATATTTTTTATCTATAAATATATAATTATATATAATTATATATTTATAGATAAAAAATATTGATTTTATATAAAATCAATATTTTTTATCTATAAATATATAATTATATATAATTATATATTTATAGATAAAAAATATTGATTTTATATAAAATCAATATTTTTTATCTATAAATATATAATTATATATAATTATATATTTATAGATAAAAAATATTGATTTTATATAAAATCAATATTTTTTATCTATAAATATATAATTATATATAATTATATATTTATAGATAAAAAATATTGATTTTATATAAAATCAATATTTTTTATCTATAAATATATAATTATATATAATTATATATTTATAGATAAAAAATATTGATTTTATATAAAATCAATATTTTTTATCTATAAATATATAATTATATATAATTATATATTTATAGATAAAAAATATTGATTTTATATAAAATCAATATTTTTTATCTATAAATATATAATTATATATAATTATATATTTATAGATAAAAAATATTGATTTTATATAAAATCAATATTTTTTATCTATAAATATATAATTATATATAATTATATATTTATAGATAAAAAATATTGATTTTATATAAAATCAATATTTTTTATCTATAAATATATAATTATATATAATTATATATTTATAGATAAAAAATATTGATTTTATATAAAATCAATATTTTTTATCTATAAATATATAATTATATATAATTATATATTTATAGATAAAAAATATTGATTTTATATAAAATCAATATTTTTTATCTATAAATATATAATTATATATAATTATATATTTATAGATAAAAAATATTGATTTTATATAAAATCAATATTTTTTATCTATAAATATATAATTATATATAATTATATATTTATAGATAAAAAATATTGATTTTATATAAAATCAATATTTTTTATCTATAAATATATAATTATATATAATTATATATTTATAGATAAAAAATATTGATTTTATATAAAATCAATATTTTTTATCTATAAATATATAATTATATATAATTATATATTTATAGATAAAAAATATTGATTTTATATAAAATCAATATTTTTTATCTATAAATATATAATTATATATAATTATATATTTATAGATAAAAAATATTGATTTTATATAAAATCAATATTTTTTATCTATAAATATATAATTATATATAATTATATATTTATAGATAAAAAATATTGATTTTATATAAAATCAATATTTTTTATCTATAAATATATAATTATATATAATTATATATTTATAGATAAAAAATATTGATTTTATATAAAATCAATATTTTTTATCTATAAATATATAATTATATATAATTATATATTTATAGATAAAAAATATTGATTTTATATAAAATCAATATTTTTTATCTATAAATATATAATTATATATAATTATATATTTATAGATAAAAAATATTGATTTTATATAAAATCAATATTTTTTATCTATAAATATATAATTATATATAATTATATATTTATAGATAAAAAATATTGATTTTATATAAAATCAATATTTTTTATCTATAAATATATAATTATATATAAATATAAAATTTTATATAATTAATACTTAAACATAACTTAATTCAAGTAACATCTCTTTATCTTTTTCTCGACGAGAGTAAAACAAAAGATTAAAGTAATGTTTCATTTTTTTAAATTTTAAGTGAATCGTGTAGTTTACTTTCCTGTTTAACTGGGTTTAAAATGGTAAGATTTGAATTTCTCCTGTTCAAAGTGGTCCAATTCTCATTCGGTGAAGACTGCAAACCAGAGCCATTTCAATTCCAGTCAGCGGTCGGACTCATCGAACCGTCCAATCCGGTCCAGTTCTCACTGTACTGCTTTCATTCATATTTGGACCTGCTGGACCAGACAAGTACTTGTTGGGTCTACTATCTCTAGGGTCCCCATTTATGTTTCACTTTCGATATGTCTCAAGCCAATTAGAAAGTTCTCTTAAATTCAAAATAAAAATAAAAAAACAGAAATTAATATTTTAATATTATTTTATAAAATTTGGTTGGTTAGAACATTAACACATCAATTGCAATATGTTTCGTATCCTAAAATTCTATCCAACCATCAAAAGAAAGTGTGCAACTTTTAATGAGTATTAAATTCTTTAAATTATATTATCACTCATTAACTTTTCCTAGACTTATGTGGAATGACGATGCAACGTGTTAAATTCATTTAGGTGGGATTTTTGTTTTTGTTTCCGGGAGTATATTACGGAATGATTAGCTACTACGTGCTTCAAAAGTCAATTGTAAGCTTTGTAGTAGGTAAATTTACCTGTGGTGCACCTTGATGGAAGTAGTGTAGTTTTTAAAAACTCTGTAATGATATTGCTGAGTATCTTTCTTTTTTCTTGAAAAATACAATACTCACCAACTTTATTGGAGTTTTTATTATATACAAATATTTTAATAAATTCGTTCATAGTATTGGAGTTTTTCATTTATTTTTTTTAATTTCCCAAGCAAACTCGGCTACTGGAGACGTTTTTTCTATTTTATTATATGTTAATAAATTCGTCTACTTTGTTGGAGTTTTTCATTTTTTTTAATTTCCCCTACAGCTAACACGGTAATCATATAGGAGTTTTACTTTTTTTTTTCTTCCCACTCCCACTGAACTAATATCGACAATGTAGTTACAAATTTTACTAGATTTTTTGTTAATTTTCTAACCCTTTATACAATACTTTAGCGGTTTATATGTAGCTGTATCCAAATATAACAATGATTATGTATTCTACCTATGTTTTACCGTGTTATCTTTTTACTCTATATTATGATGGTTTCTAATGTTTGTTTTTGTTTATTAAATTAAATATGGCAACTTCAAACAATCTTGGTTGTGAGGCATGTGGAGGAGGAGTTTGAGTCAAGGTAATCTTTTGTTCTTTTATTTATCGTCATACTTTAACTTGTTCTCCTGGGCAATATTTTGTTATTATGATAGAATGTTATATAACTGAGTTTGGTTTGATTTGCATGAATAAATTACACATGCCATAATAGTTCTACTAAAATCTATAATTACATTGCCAATTTTAGTGTAAAAAAAACTTAAGTAAAAAAAAAAATGAAAAACTCCATTGCAGAAGATGAGTTTATTAAAATATGATAAAGTGGAAAACGCATGTCTTGTACCCGACCTTGCTTGGAGAAATTAAAAAATAAAATGAAAAACTCTAATAACATGGACAACTTTATTAAAATATTTGTATTTAATAAAAACTCTAACGAAGTTGACCAATGTTGTATTTTTCAAGAAAAATAGAAAGATACTTGGCAATGTCATTGCCGAATTTTTCAAAACTACACTACAACCATAATAAATTAAAAAGGTACATCAAAACTATAATATTCCAGTTAAAGTGCACCACATAACTAAATTTGCCCTATGCTTCAAAAGTCAATTGTAAGCTATGTAGTATGCTTCAAAAGTCAATTGTAAGTTAATATTTTGTCCTCTTCATACGAAAAACATTATTGTTTTTTTTTACTTTTATTTCTTCCCCTAAGATAAGTAGTGTTGTTTTTCTTCTTACTATGTCAACTATTATATATATTCATTTGGCGCGCAAATCCACAACCATTTTTTTGACGTATGTCTTTGCTACTTTCTAAATCATTCTAACTATGACATGAGTTTTTTTTTGCTTCCCTTGCCATTAGGATAAAGATGAGTAAAAAACATTGGTTGAATCTCAATAAATTAAACAAGATGATGCATGTATAGTCCCTTTTTTTTATCAGGTATAACAATCTTTTAACAACCAAAAGGTTTATTTTATCAACTATACAAAGAACTTGGATATGTGTCAATAAGAATAAGATGTGTATAAGATGTAAACTAAGAGAAATTTCATACATTTTATTCAGAGGAAAATACTGCTTTTCTTGACCAAAACTTCATTATTTTAACCAATTAGTATCGATTACGAGTTTCTGTTGTGCTCATAGTCAAGTAATTTTCATCATATACTTAAATATTCAACATAAAAAATAACTCAAATCTACATTATATAATTAAGAATTTATTTTATAGTCCATGTGTTGCACACATATACTACACTAGTTATATTAAGACCCTTAAAAAGATTTCATTAAAATGATGATTCATCGGTTTTAGTCTAGTAACGTAAGACCTTGCTAGATTCGAGCGTGACCAAAAGGTCAATGTTCGATCATTGGAAATGACATTTATTGGGGCAGTAACCATACACGCCAAAAGAGATCAATTATTTATCTAAAAAGTAAAGAAATATTCTTGGTAATACCAAAAAAAATATATTTCATCTTCCAACTTTATAATTGTGGCAATGAAGTGAAGAAGGCGATCCAATAATTATAAGCTCAATTTGCTGGCGAGTGGGGTCTTAGGCAATCGATTAGGAACATGTGATATTTTTTTTAAAACCAGCATCGTCTTAATCTTCTGGATAAAGAATTAATCATTTTCTTTTCAGAATATATAACTATCTCTCCTAACAAGTGTTATTCCTAAAAATTGAATTTTGACATTTTAATGATTTAGCAGAGTCTTATATTATCATACCAACATGTTATTGGTAGAGATGGTATCATATGATGTTTAATTAAGAGCGATTTTTTGTTTCTTTTTCCTATTCAATTCAATATTTGAATGGACAACAATTAAAAAATGTCTGCAATTTCTAAATCTAAAAGCACGTGGGAATGGGTTGACTAAATTGTTCTCACAGTTGTATTTAATCACGTCTTGTAACTACAATCACGTCTTGTAACTACCCATTATATTTATTTATCATTTTCTATCTGTATATTATATTTGCCTCACTATTTAAGCATAAGTACTTTTATATAAGAAATGAAGAAATTTTTTTAATCATACATTATCTTCTATTGTTGGCAACTAAAATGCATCATAGAATAACAATCTTCCCCGTATAAATCTGGATTGTTTCTAGCTTGTTTCGAGCATATGGCTTTATCAAGACATATCATGTTTGCCCACCTAAAGCGGGTCGGATCCACCGCTAGTACTATAAATGCATCTTACACATCATTAATGTCTCTAGCCTATCATTAATGCATATCTTACTCTCATCAATGTGCTGTTGGCTCGTCTTTAATGCGAGTTGACATTCCACCTGTCATGTCGTTTGCACATTCCACTTACCCCCGACAGTTCGATAATTACAGACCTACAGGGAATACAAGGACAATCCGACAAGTCTCTATTATATCCACCATGTACTAACCAATGGTCAGACGCCATATCAGCAACCCCAAACTCTATTAACAGAGGATATCTCACTTGAAATATAATTAATTTTCATTCCTTCATTTATTGCTTGCACTTATTTCTATTGCTCTAACTTCTCTCTTATTTACTCTCATTATATCTTTATGACTCTTATTAATTTGATCGTCAGAGAACCTTTTCAAATACATTCCCTGACATGTCCAGACGATATTCTGACCAAGACTTCTGACCATCCAATTCTACCGGAGATCCGATACCGATAATTCTATTTCACATGCTAAAGAACAACTATTAATGATCATGCATTGTAGACAGTTTAATTTTTATGCCTAAATTAATGTAAACAATTGAAGTTGTATAAAAACTCCCCACTTGAGAGAGTTATAATACATTTTTTTATCAACAAATATTAGCATGTTAATATATTGTGATAGATATTTTCCTCTACCCAAAACTAATAAGTATATCTTATTTTAGGTCAAATTTTCTTTCCATACTAATGCTTTACCTGTTTCTTCTCTTTATGTACGAAAATTAAAAAAACTTCTCGTGAATATATTCTACTTATCAACCAAAACAATCTCCCCAACTTAGCTTGCATCCATACTTGTATCAAATAAAAAATCTTCTTGTAATTTGTTTATGAGTTAGAGTACGTCATGTACTCATATTAAAACAAAAAATTGGCTTAGAAAAAACAACCAATTTTTGAGGTTCCTAACACCCCATTTTAAGGTCCCTTCAACAAAGTTTGGGTATCATGCACGATATTCATACCTCAACATGTGTTCTCCTCTAAATTAGGCATATTATTGATGTTTGGTACAGTTAATTAATCCATCTAACGAATTATTCCTGAAATTCGTTATTCTAAAGTTCTCTCATTGGTGAAGAGTTTAAATCACATTACCAACATGTTATCATTTTTTTTAAATAGCAAAGGTAGTGTATTAAAAAGCATAAAATGTGCTAACCCAATACAAATACAGTCAAGTAGTCTTTGAATTATAAAAATTCAGAATGCAAAATCTAGGATTTAGACACTACTAACTAAAGGCATCACCGATTTACCTACAGCAAAAGAATACTAAAACCAAGATGTAACTTGAAATAAATCTATTACATGAAAGGAAGGGAATTTCTTATCATTTTTTGAAGTAGGATTTGGGTGCAAAAGCACGCTAACTTCATTAATAAAAGGAAAAACAAAAGAACAATATAAATAAAATAGAAAATTAGAAACTATTCATCTCGTTCAGCGAATCAGAAAATTGCCCATCATAAGATTTCTTTCATCTATTTCTTAAAAATTGTCACTTTTTAGCGTTCCCCATAAAAAAATTTGCATACTATTTTTTATATTTTTTTGTATCTCTCAATGATAATTAAATTATTGATTGCAAAGTTAGTACTTTGTAACTAATATGAGCTGTTAAACAGATACTAAATATTTAAATTTTTTTACATATTATTAATTAATATTTGAGTAAATGAAAGAATAAAAAATATTTTAATTTTTTTTTGTGCAATTGGTAAAAAAGTATTGTTGATTTCATGTTGTAGGACGTATATAGTAAAATTATTAGATTTGTTATGGAAGTTATTTTTAACTTTAATTTTTTGGTATAAATATGTCCTTTTTTTTTTAAATTGGTACTGTCTAGTTGCTTACTTTTATAATTTCATAGCTTAAATTTCATTTTTAACTGAATAACTTCTTACAAATAATATAGAGGGATTTTGTATATTTATCTTTTATTATGAATTTAGTGGTATCAAAATTATGAATTCGAATTAAATATTAAGAAAATCTTGCGAGTATAACAAAAAATTACACGTTAAAAATAAAAAATAATTTAGAGGTAGAAAAAGAGGTTGAACAGGCAGCAGATATAAAGTGTCTAAATTAAATGTACGTATTTTATATCATATGTTTCACTACATATTTTGGGTATAAAATCAACCTTTCGGGTTAAAAGATTATATTGATTTTTTAGATTATATTTCATTACATATTATCTCTTTACAGAAATAAGTTTTTTGGAGATTGAATAGTATTATTGTGAAATGAGAAGGTTTATAAATGGCCATTGATTATTGTTTAAAAACTACAACTTAATCATCTTCTGCTAGGTTATTTTTTTAATATTGACAAATATTAATATTTCATGGTGCGTAAAAATTCAACTCTCAACCTCCTTATTACTTCACTCTCTAAATTATTTACCCTTATTACTTGGCTACCTTATGACTTTCTCTTCTCCAGTTATATATTATTATCATTATGTTAATAATTATTTTTATAAGCAAAATCTATCTAATGAGTACAAGAAATGCTAAATCTACACACTGAAGACAAAATTAAAGGCTATATCACTTAATAAAGTAATTTATACTTTAATTTCCATTTATATAACAGTCAAAACTTAAAAATAAAGATTATTTGTTTCTTATGCATCACAATGATGGGATTTTGACATGCAATTTAAACTAGTGTACTTTTTGAGATAAGATGTAAAAATAAAAGATGATAGGATAGAAATAAATATTTAAATAATTTGATTTATTATAATAAAAATTATTAAACTTGGCTGCTTCATATTATTTATTGGTTAAAAAAATATTTAATAATTAAAATTTAACTTAAATATATTTTTTTTAATAATTGACGTATCCATGGAACATAGAGTGACTGCCAGCTATCCACTAGAAGCTGTCACTGCACATCATCTTTGACTCTTACACGCATGAAGTTTGATTTTTTATATTATTGATTTCTGCTATGGTTGATTTCTCGGATTGCGAGTGATGATTAATACATAGAGTATTGAGAAATATACTTACTCTTAAAAAATTGTTTTAAACCTTTTATACCATAGTTAATAGTATGTATCACTTTATACACGTAAATTAACATATGCCATTTCAGGATTCGTATTACTTTTATGATTACGAGAATAAATTGATTTACAAGAAAAACGTAGGATATTTTATAATCCTGGAGCATACAAATTGTTGTATGGTCAATGACTAAGAAATAAGAGCTAGTTGTTCAACTTAGGTATATCCTAAAGTGACTTCATTAGTTAGATTATATTGTCCAAAGAGTTGACTTGAGTGATCCACATGCAATGACCAATCACTAAGATTATTGGACCCTTAAAGTATGGTTACCCTAAATAATTCAAATTTAAATAAGACAAAAAAATTGGTAGTTGTCATCCCAATAATAGAACACTCAACCGTCTTAATAAAAAAACAATTTATGAACGACTTTGGGACTATAACCCCAATCATAGTCATTATTTAAAATAAAATTTATACATGGACAATAGAATAATTTTTATATCATTAATATATAATAATTTTTTATTATTAAATAAAAGTAATATATAAAATAAATGGTTTATTATGTTGACAATATAAATTTTTTAACCAATAATACATAAATATTAAATTCATTATTTAAAACAATCAATCTCCCTCGTTTCATTTGGTATTTACGCCTAATAATACAACATGCATTCTAATATTTAGCTAAAATATGTTATCTCTTGATCTGACTCCACATGTGTCGTTTTTTCTGTACAAAGTGTAGACTTCGATGACTCATGATCAACAACCACTTGAGATAATGTGGGATACCCTTGCCTATTATTTATGGTTTTTCTACGAGTTGATTTTTAAATGACACTGAAGAAGAGAGAAATATTTTAAAATCAAAAATATATTTATAAAATTTAAGTCTTTTTTTCTCATCTAAAAGTTAACTTGCAAATAGATTTTTAAAGTATGAATATCCTAAATAATTTACATATCAGTAAGACAAGAAATCTAGGAGTTGTCATCCCACAATAATTAATAATCACATTTCCTCATTAAAATGACTTTTCTTCTCCCTAGCCCTAAGCTCATAGGTAGAGGTTGATTGAATCACATATATGAAAAGTATGTCTCATCATATCTAATTCAATAAAATTTTGATATTTATTAAAAAATTGAATAGTGGAAAATAAAATTACGTTAAAGTTATATATTAATATTTTTATGTGTCAAAATTTTATTGGATGAATCATAGTTAAATCAAAGACATGCTTTTGAGACAAACAATCTCCCTTGCTTAAGGATAGGAAAGTAAAAATGGACAACTGTTATTAGAAAACTATGTATTGAGAATTTGAGATAACAAAAAAAAAATGTATTTCTTCTTCCAATTAAAAGTATCCATTTCTAGGTTTTTAAGTGATGGGCATGCATTTTTTTTTGCTAAGCAAATAAATATATTAACATAGCACAAGGGGCTAACTCAATACAAAGTAAGGAAAAGCTAATAGGAAGCTAGAATACAAGATATCTGGTCATACACCAATTAGCAAGTGATGGTCATGCATATACGTGCAAATTTATATGTGCGTATACTATATTTTTAAGTAATGGATATTTTTGTACAAAAAGTATTAATTGTCACTATATATATGTATGTATCTTAATATAAAGTGATACTAAATATTACATAATATTCAAACCTTATACCATATAGTTTTATGTTATTAGGTTTAATCCTATCATACATGTCAAACAAGCTCTTAAAGAACGGATAAGAGAATATAGAAAGAAATTAATCTCTAAATTGAAAGGAAGTACATTATTCTCAGCATACTAATAAATGTGAGATATAGTTATGGTAATATGTTTTTGTATATATGTGTGAAGCATTTTTTAATTAAGTAGTGCCTATAGTCATGGCGAGTCATTTAAATTGCGGCCGCAATATTGTAGTTGTGTTGACTGTCACAACCGTATCACACTGTAATTGTAATGTGATTCTGAATCACAATGATGCAGCCGCAATGGGTCACATCATAACTGCGTCGGACTGCATCAGACCGTGTCAAATTCAAAAATAGTTTTTTAATTACAAAATAATTAATACTGCAACGACCGCAATCCATATTGTAACGGTCGCAATGACCACAATCATTGTAAAACATACCATCGAACCAAATAAAATGGCAATCTGAATTCGCATCTCAAATAACAGAAAATTCATGAACTTGTGCTTCTTGATGGGTTGAGTTTTGTCTTCTAAATAAAACTTGACTGTTCAAAAATCAAAATGCATGTTAGGGAGAAATTAAGTTGTCTTTATCGAGAATGTTTGTTTAAAACCCGTGATGAAATTCTCCAATTATGGTAAAGCTTTTTTCCAAGCATATAGCTACCTAATTTCCCACTTGCTTTGTGGACCCTATGAGATTAACTGATCTCGCATGATCACACATTATTTGTGTGGTCTTCCTCTTGTTTCCTATCGGTATGTTTTGACTTGTTTTTGGTAAGTGGATTTTCCAGTTTAATCTGGATTGGGGCATGTCCTTAGGTTTGAGTAATTGTTTTAGGTGAGATTTGAATTCTTAATCTTTAAACTGTTCGTCTTAACAATTAGACCATCTTATGACTCGGCATGATTTTTCTTATGTAATATCTACTCCACTCGTTTGTCACTTTGTGTCAGCTAAATAGGGAGGGGCGTGAAAAGAGAAAAAAAATTGTTTGGGAGTACCGACATTTTTGACACCCAATATTGAAGTTTATAATTTAAGTGAAAAAGTATAGTATAGTCTCATTGTCTTATCCTATGAAAAATCTTACCGTTCAAGCATTGGAATAGAAAAAAAAAATTGTGTCTGCCCATTGGGTATAGAAATAAATTTAATGTCATTCGGAGAAAAAGGACAATTAAATATTGAGATGAGAGAGATAGAAAGAGTTGGGGATTCTACCAAGAGGGACTAAGTGGTCTAAGAATAAGATTTATGTCCCTACCTATGTCCTAGTGTTCCTAACTAATCATCTTATTATAAGTAATATAAAAAATTTATTTTATATTCCTAAAATCTTTCTTTTTAATTTAGTGTTACAATTTTATTAGACTGGAACAAGAAACTGAGACAAGAATGAGGACATATAATCTTTATCTATACTATAAAGGTTATGTAAGCCTTTGGTCTATATAAGCAAAGTAATAGAACCTCACATTTTGCAGCATATGCCAGATCTAGTTTGGTTCTTATCTTAGTATTATCACACATGGTCATTGGTGATTGAGAGTTATAGATAGTTAGATATTAACAAGTGACAACTTAACTCATCTCTTTCTCTCTAAATCCCTTGTATGGATATTCAACTCAACCAAGTCAAGATGAGTGATGGAAAAGCACTTGAAGGAAAAGCTGATGAGAAAATTGTTGAGGATTTTAATCCTCAAAAGAAGAAGCCCAAAAGGAACAAGTATGCTTTTGCTTGTGCTATATTGGCTTCCATGACTTCCATCTTACTTGGCTATGGTGAGTAACACTATACCAATCTATATATATAGCCATTCATTAATTCCTTAATTTTCAGTTTGTCTTGCTTATAGTATACTAGTACTATGTACTGAAATTTTTAATATTTATTAAATTTTGACATAAATATAACTATATACACACATATAAACAGGGGAAACCAAATGAAAAGAGGGAAGAAAAAACAGTTTTGTAGTACAAATTTATTTTCATGAATCTTTAGAAAGAGAACCTAAGAGAATATTATCCAACTGTGTTGTCATCAGCAGTGGACAACAATTACATGTTCATCTCACACTTTTTTCCTCATATTCTTTAAATATGATACCTATTTTATAAAGAAAGAATTTTGCCTTGAAAACAATGTAATAAATAAGATGATTTTAGTAATGATTATAAAGTCAGTGTAAAATGATGTGTGAAAAAGGATATCATCACTGAGCATTAATAACAACAAATACATGAATTTAATGTTCTGTTACAGATTCTGAGACACAATATTATTCATCAGTAGTTGACAATAACAATTAAGAACATCATTTTTATATAGAAATAAGTATCACACAATAACAAATAAATAAAATAACATATAATAATATTTATATTTTTTTATTTATCATAAAATTACATTTTTATTATTAAAAATTTTATGAGAAACAATCATTTGTCTCCATAGAAGATCTTTGTTCTAAGAACATGTACATAATATTGTTACAGATATTGGTGTAATGAGTGGAGCAGCCATATACATAAAAAGAGACCTCAAAGTCACCGACGTGCAAATTGAAATCCTTCTTGGAATCATAAACCTATACTCTCTAATAGGCTCTGGCCTCGCCGGAAGAACCTCTGATTGGATTGGTCGGCGTTACACAATTGTCCTCGCCGGTGCCATTTTCTTTGCCGGAGCCATACTCATGGGTTTCTCTCCAAACTATTCCTTTCTCATGTTTGGTCGTTTCGTCGCCGGCATTGGCATCGGTTATGCTCTCATGATTGCCCCGGTCTACACCGCCGAGGTCTCCCCTGCTTCTTCTCGTGGTTTTCTCACCTCCTTCCCCGAGGTTAGTTTGTTCCTTCATTTCCTATTCACTTACTTTTATTTCGAAACACATCTTCTTTCCCCAAAATATGTGTCACTCCATGTACCACTTTTTCTGATTGATCAGAAAAATAATTTATTATTAAATTTTAAATTTAAATATATGGTTTTCAACCGATCAAAGAAAATACTACATAGAGTGACACACTCTTTTGTTTCTTTTGGTAAGGATGTTAACCCCTTTTATATCCTCTTCAAATCAAATTAATTAAATTATCATGTAAGCCTATTAGCTCGGCTATCAGCTTATGATGAGAAAGAAGTTTAGCTCTAGATATGTTACTGTTTAATCTCAAAACCAATTGACAACAACACGTATTATTTAAATCATGACTAAGAAAACGATACATGGATCAGGTTTTCATCAACGGAGGGATATTACTAGGATACATCTCAAACTTTGCATTTTCAAAGCTGACACTTAAGGTAGGTTGGAGACTAATGCTTGGAATCGGAGCAGTTCCTTCGGTACTTCTAGCCGTTGGAGTATTAGCAATGCCTGAATCACCACGATGGCTTGTAATGCGAGGTCGTTTAGGTGATGCAATAAATGTTCTCAACAAAACCTCTGATTCCAAAGAAGAAGCTCAACTAAGATTAGCTGAAATTAAACAAGCTGCAGGAATCCCTGAATCTTGCAACGACGATGTCGTTGAAGTACCAAAACAAAACACTGGTGAAGGTGTTTGGAAACAACTTTTCGTTTATCCTACACCAGCAATTCGTCATATTGTAATAGCTGCTCTCGGAATTCACTTTTTCCAACAAGCTTCTGGCGTAGACGCTGTCGTTTTATATAGCCCTACAATATTTGAAAAAGCTGGAATCACAAACGACACTGATAAGCTTCTCGCAACCGTGGCCGTTGGATTTACCAAAATGATTTTCATCTTAGTAGCCACGTTTACGTTAGACCGTGTCGGGCGTCGTCCATTGTTGTTATCCAGTGTCGGTGGAATGGTGTTGTCGCTTCTCACACTTGCTACCAGCCTCACGATCATTGACCAATCAGAGAAGAAGTTAACATGGGCCGTTGGATTAAGCATTGCGACGGTTTTGTCATACGTGGCTACTTTTTCAATCGGTGCGGGACCCATAACGTGGGTTTATAGTTCAGAGATATTTCCGTTGAGGTTACGAGCACAAGGGTGTGCAATGGGGGTAGTGGTGAATAGAGTAACGAGTGGAGTAATATCAATGACTTTTCTGTCCTTATCTAAAGGGATAACTATTGGTGGAGCATTTTTTCTTTATGGAGGGATTGCTATTGCTGGATGGATATTCTTCTATTTCATGTTGCCTGAGACACAAGGGAAAACACTTGAAGAGATGGAAGGATCTTTTGGTCAATTTAAGGATAAGTTTGATAAGAATAAGGAACTTGATCATGTCCAATTAGGGACCAATGTTCGAACTTAGGTAAATAATAAATAAGTGTGGGTTGATTACGTGTAATGTATCATGTAGTAATTTTTATTTTTTGGTGTGTTTTTTTTATTATGTTTTGAAATGGAAAATGATGAGCCAAGAGCATAGGTTTGTAAGCAAAAAAGGGATAGTTTACAATAACTTGCATGAATGAAATGAAGCGAAAAATGTGTTTTAGCTCTCTTTTTACATGGTTACTTATGGAAGGAGTAATTGATTGGTATTGGAAATGATCATTTGAGGTGAGCCGTGAGAGATTTTAACTATCAAGATATAATATGATAGAGGTGGTAAAACTCATAATTACAAGACAAGGGAAAATGAATGTAAAATTCTTACATTAATAATAGTGCATAGATATTATATTCTAATTAAAAATGTTATTTGACAATTTTGTTACTCCATACAAGTGTGTGGAAAATTTTGTGTGGAATGAAATGATATTTTTCAGGCTACACTTAGTTCTGGCTGCATGGATAATTCACGATAGATACGTATGTCTTTTTTTTTTGTCTGGTTGTAACTTTTCCTTTTCTATTATTGTGTTCATAAATTTATGGGGTCTTGAAAGTATAAGTGGTCCCATTTCATGTGGGTTTGGTGGAATTTGATTATTACAAGCAGAGTTAGAATGACCTTACATTTGCTTTCGTTTTTGGCTACCTTTTTCTATGATATTTTGGAGCCAATTATTTGTCTTGGTTCCATGTACTCAGTACTCCGTGGACTGCCACGACTTACCATTTCTCTTCAATTAGAAAACCTTGAAAATGAGATCTCCAACTTTTTGTTGAGAAAATAGGTCTGATTGAATATTCAAAATTTGAAAAGCCTAGGAAGCATAGTTAGTATTTGTGAAAATAATATCAAGTGGTCCACTTTTAAATTCTATTCATATATCAACAGTATCAAACTGGGAGGGCAAAGCTGTATTCTCAAATACGATGTAATTAAACTTAAAACAGGGCAAATTTGTATTTTCCAATACCATGAGTCATACAACTAAGGAGTTGATTTTGTGCTCTAAAATTTCATTGGATGCTGAAGTATTATATATATATATACCCTATAAGTTGGATATTCATTTATTTTTGGAATATTCCCTCCTAGATTACTCAATTTGACGGTCTTGGAAATATCCTCGAAAATACAAAGGTAGAAGACAACAAAGAAAAATCAAGCAGTATCTACATATTTAAGCTACGATCCACTATTGGAGGAACTATTGTGGTGGGCACCCAAACCTTGAAAGAGTAAAATGGATCTTTACTCTTTCTTTTAAACTCTTGTTTATTTTTACGTGTTAGAATTATCCAAACTAGTTGGATTAACAATGAGTGAATGCACATAAACATGAATGTTATGGGCAAAGTTGTATTTACAAAACAAAGACTCAAAGCATGAATAAATGTTATTTAATTAAATGAATGCACATAAACATGATATAAAGTTTCTTAGCCATCTTATAAATAACTATTGTTCCCAATCATTACTTTTTAAAAAAATTCAGCTCTTAATGAGTTTCGCTTTTAAATTTATTCTACTCCAAACACTTTTAAATTATAAAGTTCTGATTTACTAAATTAAGGTCATTTTCCAAACAAAAAAAAGTTTCTTATCTTCTTTTTTAACATATATGTGTGGCAAAGATGATATACATATGTAAGTCACTTTCAGTTTACTATCAATCCACTATCATTTTACACACAAAGTCACTAAGTTGAACAGGCATTATCTTATCCCCAAAACATGTGCATATCTAACAAAGTACAACTTTGGTGTCTTCAAATCATAACGAAAACAAGATTGTTGGCCACCTTAAACCACATAGTTGTAAATAGAAACAAGATCAACGGACTCTGAAAGTCCACTTCCAAATAATTGCAAAACTCTGAGATACAGAAGGAAAAACCATTCTCAACATTTGCAGATTATCATTAATTAATGAAATTATACAATATCAATTTGAAATAATTAACTTACAACTTTAAGGACACAGGAAAAATATCGTAGAAATAATCTGTATTCAATATTCTGTTTCCAGGACCCCATCAATAAGACCAAACTCCAACGCCTGCAATGAGAAAGGGCAGAAACATCAAATATCCAGTAAGGTATTTCTAGAGTATCACCAATTATAAAAGTTGAGATCAAAACATAATTCCCTCACAAAAAATAGAAAAAGGGCTATTCAGATTACAACAAAAAAAATGGCATTTCCGCAAGGATTATTTTCATAGACTAATCAAACTAGCAATTTCACCCTACTAAACTTTGAGGATTTCCATAGACTAGCCATTATTGTTTTCCTAATGAAGTAGTATTTAGATAACATATGTTGTTCTTTGGTTAATAGGTTTAAAGGATAGTGGTGTTTCTTTGTTAAACATGGCTAATGGCTCTACCACATAGGTTATAGTTGTTTCACTTTTTTGGGAGGATTTCTTGTACTCTTTTATTATAAAGAAAAACAAATTTTCAGTGGTATACCCAAACAGACAACCTATTGCATTAAAACGTTTACTTCTTTCCAACAACAGAAGTTACTGAACCTTCTTTTCCAAAATTTCATGTTTCATTTGAAAGATCGCACATTTCTGATTTGTTTCAAACATGTCCTCACTCCTAACAGACAGAAAAAGAGTTCATATTACCTCAGAAACAGACAGAAAACGGTCCCTCTCAGTGTACTGTTGCACCTTCTCTATGGACTGTCCAGTGAAAGCACTATACATCTTGTCAATTTTCTGTACCCAAAATCGGTGGGAGATGGTAGGTTCAGCATTTCAAGCACTGTCAAATAAAACTATAGCAAGAAAAAGAACGAAGTATCTGTTGCCTTGGAAACTTGAAAACAGAGAAAACATGTAAAATGGAAGTTTCAGTTTAACACAACGAAAAATGAAACTTAGTGTTCTTCATTGAGAATGACAGGAGGTTTCCAGTCATAGTTTGCAAGAGGCAGCATGTGCCAATGTTTTGAGAAAACCCAACAACATGTACATACTCTTCTGTGGTAGTCACAACTCACAAATATAAATGCTACAACTCAGATTTCAGACTTTAAATGAAAAATATTTTAAGCATAATCGAGTTCATAGATGCACTTAAGTTGTCTAGAAATTATTAGAATTATGAAACTGAGAGGGAAAATGACTAACATGGCGAGATTGAACAGCTTCATTCACTTGGCGTCTCACGTCCTCAACATGACCCTAAAATCAGATCACAGACAATCAGAATCATGATAGCTGTTGACTATTGGTCAAAGAACTTCACATGATATCCAAAAACACATCCTGCTACCCATTGATTAAAATCATTTTACAGTAGTTAAGCAAAAATTGAAGAAGAAATTGTTACTAAGTAAATGCATCTATATATACATCAGTACATCACATGTCAAACTACAAAAATATGTTTTACATGCAATAAGCTTGAAAATGTGACTCTGAACATACATAACATTTACATTGGAACAGGTTGGGCATCCAATATAATTTTTCCCTGACCGATTATTACTTGTCACATAAAATAAAAGGGACCTAATTGGTACAGCAACTCCAATATCAAGTCTAGAAATTCATGATGTGCATTTGCCTGCTTCGCTTATGTATTACAACAAACAACCCAATCTTAGGTAAGGTTGGTTACATAAATCGAACAGTGTCACAATGTTCTATGACAAATAATGTTTATTGACAAAGCAGTGATCTCTAAGTCTTTCCTAATCGTTTCGTCTATGGTTTTTCTAGGCCTCCCTCCTTCTCTGGGAATTGGACTAATCTCCATTTGATTTATTTTTATTACGGGGGCTTCTATCGCTCCTCCACACATGTCCAAACCACCTAAGACATGATTCTACCATCTTTTTCACAATAGGAGCTACTACAACTCTCCCTAATGCATTCATTTCTAATCCTATCTTGTTCTGTATGTTCACTCATCCAATGCAACATTCTCATCTCTGCTACATGGAATCTTAATTCTTTTTTTGACATTTTACCGCCCAACATTCACTCACATATAACATTGTAGGTTTTATAGTTGTGTGATAAAACATCCCTTTAAGCTTGAGTGACACCTTTTTATCACATATGCCACCTAAAATTGTTTGTCATTCCATCCAACTCGCTTGAATCCTATTGCTTATGTATTAGATGGTGCAAACATCACATCACATTTGTCCCATCTAATTACTTATTAATATATAACTTATGAGATATTATACTATTATGGTCTTCCTAGTTGCTAACACAATAAGTATGTGAGACTCTGTCATCTCAAGGCTTCTCAGCTTCTAAAATCTCAAGTGCATGTTTCATAACAAATTTTGAAGTTTAATTCTTACTCCGCATCCACTCTGTGGTTGATGTATCATTATTCGTGCATTTGGCATTGCATAGCGCATTCCCTTCTCCCCACCTGCAAGGAGAAGTGCTCCTTGGCTTGCAGCTACTCCGAAGCATACAGTGCCAACCTTGGGCTTGATCTGAAAAGAAATGGAGTCACCAAATGCTTTGAGGGATGAAACATATCTACTAAGGAAATAAAGCAACTATAAAAGACGGGAAAATGTAACTAGACTTAAGAGGGTGTCTGTGTGTGTGTATATATCCTTTTTGTTGCCAATTTTTTGGTGGGGGTGGGGAGAGGGAGGGGAGACTGACAAAGCCTTTAGAATCTTACCCAGGACATGCAATCATAAATTGCCAACACTGAATATGTGCTTCCACCAGGGCAGTTTATATACACCTGCCAAAAGGAGCAGCTAAATATAAATCCGACTTCATGACTGAACAGAAGCAAAGTAACAATGTACAGATTTAACAAACCAGTATATCTGCATTTGCATCAATAGTAGCCAGAGTCACAAGCTGTGATATCACTCGTTGAGCAACCTGTGAATTAATAGGCTGCCCTATGAATATTATACGATTCCTGAACAAAACAGATGAGATATCAAGAGGCCCTTCGGGAGTCATAACTGCTGGTGCCATTGGTGGATTCCCCGACTTGGCTTCAATAGCACCATAACTACAAGTAAACTGAAATGTCAATAAATTGTTTTTCCATTCAGTAGTCAGTACTAATTAAATAAATGCAGAGACTGGGCACTAGCTTCATGTCTGTGAGAGAAACCGCTAATAAATAGCTTCAATCCAAGTAAAAAAAGGTACATAAATTAATTAAAGATTTAGTAGTGTTTCACAATGCACTCCTTTATATCCTAATTCACCTCTATATGCATGCAATTGCTTTTTACAGTACATAATTGCAGATAAGTTAGACTGTGAAGTTGAACAACACAAAATGGACAAAGATAATATTCATAAGCATCCTACAAAACAATCAGATAATAGATGAAGCACTTGAAGGAGGAAGGAGAGAGATTGTACCTTGTACTAGCATCATGGGTATTTTTCTCATCAAGTTTTAAAGGAAAGGGGGGACTTTTACTTGATAGCCCTGCACAGAAGATAACATACATATCATAATGTGCTTTATTTGCACAATAAAGCAAATTATACATGTCATAATGTACTTTATTGTGCAAATGCAAAGGAGTTTGTATCCAGAACCAATTACCTTATGCTGTCATGTATAAATGAGAAAGATTAATACTGGGCTAACAAAATACCAAGTGATTCTTAAATGATTTAATGTTGATTCCTTAAATGTAAAGAGTTTTACATAATCAAAAAACAAAATGGTTATAACTAACAACTGCTGGAAGTTTATAATAACATTACATACATCGTTTTTATCTTTCTTTACATTGTTCATGGCTCCCACCTAGTGGGATTAAGGCTTGGTTGTTGTGGTGGTGGTGGTGCATAGTTCATGGATATTTCCATAAAGGGAAGATGGATTTAGACATAACATTCCTTTGAAATTTTCTTCAAATAGACCACTAGGAATAGAAAAACATCAGGTACATATGGGGGGCATTCATTGCACACAAGACTCAAATGAGAAATACCAACAGTTCAGTCCTTTTGAATTCAAGAAAATTATTTTAACAAATCATGGTAGACAAAATACAATTGGTTGAATCATATAAATTCAATAACATTAGACAGAATCAGTACCAAGGAATAAGGATGAAGATGCACAAGGATATCCAGGAAAAGATTCTAAGAGATAATGATGTTACATCTAATCACCAGATTACTTTACAAGGATCAAATTACCCTGAATGTTTAATAATTTTGTTCGTGTTCCACTAACATCTTTGCTTATCACACCGACATGCAATCCACAGTGGCCTAAAATAAAGTAAGTCTTTAAACAAATTTTAAGACTAGAGGTTTGTCCAGCGATCTGTTAGGAGTCTCACATTGAGTACAATATCAAACTCAATATGTTACTTAAGCCATGAGGCTCTCCCACCTGGTAGACTAGTCTTTTGGGTTGGGCCCTCCTCATGTGTTAAAGTCCTAACACCATACTTGCTCAAGACTTCATAAGAAATTTGACATTGCTATGAAATACCTATTATATAGAAGCAAGATTCTATCATCTTTTCTCCAATAAGTGTTAACCAGACTCCCTCTAATGCATTCATTCCTAATCTCATCTAACCATATGTTATCTAGCATGTATTGTCCACCTATCCAACGCAATACTCTCATCTCTACCAGACCGATAGTATTCTCTAGTTAACCTTTTACAGCTCAACCTTCAGCCCCATACAAAATAGTAGGTATTATAATTGTGCGGTAAAATATTTCCTCGAGCTTAAACCCCAACAATTTCAGTCAAATTAAGAGGCAGTAACTACAACAAAATGAAGCTATAGTACAACAAGGAACACAAATACGAATTTCAGATATAGAAATAAGGAAAAAAAATTAGAAATATACCAAGTTTTGAAGTACGGCCATAGGGGCTTGGCAAGGAAGAACTAATCGAGCAAGGGTTTCTAGCAAATGGAAATAGAAATTGAAGGAATTTAAAACATCATAAACAAAAAGTGAAATTTGAGTGGAATTAGAATATGATGGATAAGAATGAACCTGTGAGAGAAATTGAGATGAGACGAATTTGTGGCGCGAGAAGTGATAGTGAAGGTGGGACTCGCTAGAAGTGACAAAGATGGAACTGCCATTGTTGTTGAAACTTGAAAGGGTGAAACTCACGAAACAAGTGTATCCAAGAAACGCTTGCGTTTTATTGGCTACGCCATAGATTTGGGTTCTATAAGGCCCATAGTGTGTATGTCCATATTCTTTATGGGCCTTTAGTTGCTTCAAAATGGTGTCATTTTTATCATTTCTAATGTCCACTTGTAACTTCATAATTAATTTGTTTTACCGTAGAATTCAAAAGTGGAGTTAAAAAAAGAATGACAATGGAGTATATATTAGTATTGATGCATGGAAGGTTCTACGAGAATATTATTAGTTGGTTTAAGGTTGTTTAATGAGATTATGAAATTTAAGAATATGTTTTAAGAGTGAAGGTAATATTTTAATTTTTATTTATAAAAATAAAGAGATAAATAAATTTGTGCAAATTATAGAGATTAAACTCATTATGAAGTTTTAGGAGGAAATAGTTAAAGGAAGTTGAGAAAAAAGATATGTATTAATGAAAATTAATCTAGTTTTATCTCAAGGAGGTTGGCCTAAAATATATTTGTTACGGTCGTTGGTGAAGACATAGTGACAAAATCAAAAGGACTTATTGGGGATTTTTATTTATTTGGAGAAAATGTATGATAAAAAGATGTTTAAAGAGGTGTCCTAGAACACTAAGAAAATAATTATTATATTTTTTATTATGATATCATTTAATGCAGGTAACTAATATCATTTAATATGATTAAGTGGGGTTGTTCTATAATGTATGTCACTCTATGTACAAAATTGTAATTGATTGAAAAATATATATAAGTTAAAAAATAGTTCATAATTTTTCTGACCAATTATAACTCATAACATATGAAGTGAACAAATTTAGGAAAGAATATGTGCTCCAGAACTAAGTGTGATTAAAACTTTTTATGGTTAATTATGTGCATGACATGTAGTGGGAAACCTGGCAACACTATTCAATATGCATCATATATCATGGACCTCATCCTCATGGCTTAGCTCATCCCACAAGTACACCAAACAGTTCCCAAACAACCCACTAAAACCTTGATTAAGGGCTATGCTTGAGTAAGGTTGTCAAATGGAACTTGAAAGCCATTACAAACCAATTAAAGTGTCAAACCATGTTTCACCTATTTGGTCACATCTGCCAAATCAAGACAACGAATGATAAAGAAAAAGGACAATAAAATGTTAATACTAATCCCACACACTTACAAGTTACAATACATCACCCCATATAACTTGCACAGTTTTTATCTTTTTAAGTGATTCAACTTCAACTTTTATTTCTACTTTTACACATTTTCACTTTTATTCTACCACCAATTTTGATGCAGATAGATGTGATCTTGAAGATATACATGCAGCATTTTTCCAGATATGATTATGCGCATATATATGCCTTTTTCTAAAGTCAAAAAGGCCTATGAAAACTTAATAGTTTTCTTTAAATTATAAGATTCATTGCATAATTCTTTGTAATCATGTACCCATGTGAAGTTCGTTGCTCTGGAAGTTTAACTTGTCCAATCAGAATCCCACTATATCATCCAAATTTCTGGTCCATATCCTAACAAGTAAGCTGTAATAACTACTTTGTTGAATGCTAGAAAACCACTAAACCAATCAATTCCTTCATAAATAAGCTATCCCTCCCCCCATGTTTTTTAAATTAAAAATGTGTTCAATTTTATTGAAACAGCTTATTTCTATAAAATTAAAGTGTAAATGGAATGTCTTGTATCTACTCTACTTAATGAAAAATTATCAACAAGATGTTGGTCTAGTGGTGTAAGGTCTCACTGGACCCCAAAGCCGATAGTTCGATTCTTGGGAGCGACACTTATTGGGAAGGGCAGTCACGTATCTTGTTAAAAAGTAATTCCTTATCAAATAAGGTGAGGAAATACCCTTAGTATTACAAAAATATATAAATTACAAAAATATATAAATGAAAAGTTTTAGTGCATGGCTATATGGTTTTATGTGATTAGTAACTTTTTAAGTCATTATTATAAGATTTCCTTTTTAACAAATTTGATATGTAATACATATGGTAAATGGGTAAATTGTGTAATTATAGTCTAATCTATCAGATAATACACATTCTGATGATGCAGAAACCAAGTTGACTTTGGCAGGTACTACAAAAAAACAAAACAAAGGACATCCTATAATACTAAAGTAGGAATTAAACAAAGCAATGTGCATCTGAATTTTGATTCCATTATTTCATTATAATCATTGTTTTGGTGTGATGCATATTTGAGTTGATTTTGAAGAAAAAAGATAAGGGAGCATTATGACAAAATCGTTGTCCATTGTAAACTTCATATATCAGCTAGCAGATACACCCACAGATTACCACATGCATGCTCCAGTTACTGTCACTGAATATTGTAAGGACTTTTGAGAAAAAGTATTTTAATAATCTATTTCCAAGTTAGACTTTGAAGTAAATTAGAGAGAAAGGGATGAGTTGGAAAATGAAATACACTTTAGTATATGAAACCCCACAATTATCCAAAACTAATATAATAACAATAGTATATTAGTGTTAATTTAAAAATGGGAGACAGAATATTTTACAGTACAACATTAACATATATAGTACTACAATTTGTGAGCATGCAACTTTGGATGGCAATTAAGAATATGTTAGGCACATAAACAAATCTCTATGACTTTATCATAAGAAAATGGACGAATAGAAGGAGTGAAGTTGCACGATACCAAAAGTGAAATTAAGTGTAATTGTCCAAAAGAGAAAAAACATGTATGCAATCACAATATAGATGATTGTTCATCATTACACTATTTTTAAATATAAATAATATAAATGAATGAAAAATATGTATAAATCTTAAAATCGATGACAGATTATAGATGTTACACTATTTCATATAATAAAGTACTCTTCTCATTTTCCATATAATTAAATTAATCTGTGGGTCAGTTCTGGCTATAAAAAGAAATGGTGAGAGGCTGAAGATCTTAGCCTTCAAAAAGACAAATCTAACAAAGTCCAATATTAGCATAGAAATGAAGTTCATCTTTGCTTTATTCCTACTCTCCTATCTTCTTCTGGTAAGCTTTTATGAATTAGCAGCACTATGAAAGTTCATTATATATTTTCTGAAGCTTAGCCTCTCTTCAACTTGCATCAAATCATCATAGCTATCAAAAATTTCCTCATCTCATTCAAATAACTCAATTATTTTTTAAACTTGAACCAATGAGTTTATCATATATTGTTCATGACTTTTCCATTTTCTCTCTAATGAAATAGGTTACCAATCTGAGCTATGCCAGAAAAGATGAGGGAGAGTATTGGAAGAATGTGATGAAAGACCAAGCTATGCCTGAAGCAATTAAAGACCTCCTCCTTGTTCAAGATCAACAAGTACCAGATTCAGGAAGAAACCATTTTAGTAGGGACTTTGATATAAGGCCTAATGTCATATTATATCACACCCATGTTGTGTCCAAGAAGCACCACCCTTTTGTTAAGAACTTTGAACCTAAGTTTCAAGAAATTGGAAATCATCATGTTTGAATATACTATAAAAACGGAGTATAGTTCAAATCATTTTCTGATCATTATAGTTACACATCTCTCTACATGAAATATGAACAATAAAAATATGTTGAATAGTATCTTGTATGAATAGTGGTTAGTATGTAAGGTATATAGAGTGGTGACATTATTCACATATCTTTTTATATTAATCATCTAGGTGTTGTTGTCTTAATGATTAATGGTTATAAATTAGATATAAGGAGTAGGAAGAAAAAAGTGTGAGAAAATATTTGTGTTAAGGTTTATTTTGCAGGAGAGCTTTTGATGTTACGTACTGAACCTATCTTTTTATTGAACGCTGGAACCCTTTATTGCTTTCAACATAGGATGAAAATGTTGATTATTTCTGAAAGGTATAGGTACATAGTACTCAATCAAAGAAAAACTATTAATACTCGCTTTTATTTTATTTTATCTTTAGGATATGATGCATGCATAGGATTAAGGATATTAGAGACGATACTAATATGGTATGGGAAACCATTTAGAAAAATATAAGTATATCTCACGACATATATACTATAGAATAACTAAAGTTTCTTTCTAAAAAATAGGATTGATTTCAGTGATCAAATGGTGACCCCAATAATATTTCTATTGATCTTATTACTCTTGCATACTTCGGACTAATTTGTAATTGATTCTGTTATCCTTTTCTAAGTTAAACCCATATGAAAATCATTTTCAAATAGCCAAAGGTTCAGATCAATCCTTAGCAGTTTAAAAATTGAGTATAATGTTTATCAACTATTAACAAAAATATTTATACATAATAAGTGCATCACTCACATTTCATCTGCATTATTTGTTTGAATTTAAAATAGTTAATACTAATTAAATATAAATAATAATGTAAAATTTTATTATAAGATATACATTTTTTCCCATAAATTTTTTATACATGTGTCGCTAGGCATGCATCAAAGGAAAAAAAAGAATAGTTAAATCAATCCTATCATGAAAGAAGTACACTTGAGAGTTTAGTTTATAGAATGAGTGAGAATATGAATAAGTATACTTACTTTGCTTTATATCTCTATTAAAATAATGTAATATTATTTTACATGTAATATTTGTTTATCAATAAAAAAAAAGACTTGACACTGGTTCTTAATGAAAGGTACAATTTTAAAAACTATTTCAGATATTAAAATCATAGTTGATTCTTTTTAATCCATTCACATTTTTTCTTATAATTTATGTCATTTTGCCTAAACCCAAGCCCATAGGGCTTCAGGGTCTCTTGAAGGAATTCATAATTTGGGTAGGAGGGCCAGTATGAACCCAATAAGAATTGCTAGGAAGGATTCTTCACCCTTGCCATAAATTCACATTATAAAAAAGAGTGAGGGTCCACTTACTCTAAACTTATTTTTTATTCTAACCATTAATTCTACAGACATCTAATAGATTAAGAGTAAGTTGAGGGCTAGGATAAAGAGTAAGTTGAGTAAATGGATCTATACTCCCAAAAAAAATAAAGTAGTTGTTTTTTTTCATTTGAAGATATAAAAAGTCTCATGTTTCTAATTTCATGCATTGAACACTTCTGCTTAGTCAGTGTTTGCATTAACTCATGTTAAACCAAGGATAACTCAATAGGGTTAAAAAAAACACGTATATCAGAAAACATTTCCACAATTTCTAAAATAAAAATAAATCATGGACTGGGTGCACCCCATTTCTCCATTCACGAAAATATTATTTTTAAAATTTAAATGATTTTTGCTTTTATTATTTGTATAAAATTCTGAACATTAGCATTGTATTTTCATACTTTCATTTTTGAAGCTTCTCTTGAACATGCATCAAATCATTTTCACCACTGAAAACAGATCTAATACACTGGCTTGATAATAATTAAAAGGAAAGAGATACAATGATCATAATACACTGCAAAATCACAAAGACTCATGAATTATAACCCAGTTTTGTAAATTTCAAACGACTTTAATGGATTAGATAATTTCAACATATTGCTTCCATATCTTTTAGTTGCTACAACAAATTGCAATCTAATCTTATGTTGTAGTAGTGGTTTCATCTCCTTTAGTAATATAATTGATAGTAAAAGATCCTTTGGGCCCACTGTGGCTTTAGCTTGACCCAGATATGTTTGTTCGTTTTTGTGAGTAAGACATTTACGCTGATCTGGCCTTGCCCTGCCATTCATTTTCCTATAGTACAACGTCGGTGAGTCAATATTTCCTTCATTCTTTAGGTGTAATGATTGTTTTTTAAACATTTTTTAAGTAAATATTTTAAAGATAAAAAAAGATGTATACTAATAGTGTATATATTTTAATGTACAACGTTAACGTTAAATTGACACATTCATATCTTTAAAAAAAGATAAAAATGTATTCAATGATAATCGATCTAGTGGTGTAAAGCCTTATTGGATTCCGAATGTCGATAATTCGATTCCTAAGAGCGACACTTGTTAGGAGGGACAGTCACGAAACCCAAAAGGCCTTACCCAAAGATGTGAGGGATGCTCTTGGTAGTACAAAAAATAATATTAGTTTTATACATTATTATTGTATCATCTATCATCTATATTTAATCATCATTAACTCTTCAAAAAATAATATAAATGAATGGTGACATGCATACTCTTAAATTTTTTACACCAACAATATATAAATATTACATAATTCACAACAAAATTGATAACACATGGACAAGCTTAGACCTTATCTTTGAGATGCATTTGGACTTTTTTAGTTTTTATGCATGCCATCATTTTTCCTCACCTGTGAAATTCATTTGAGTTTTGTCCAACAGTTTGCTTTTCAATATACTTGTAGCCTTGTAGGTCAAAAAAGGGATAAATGATCTATATTCCATTCTGATTTGCTCATCGTCTATCGATGTCTAGAATTATAATACATGATTGAGAGTAAATTGCTCTAGATGCCAAAACCTGTAAGATATGTCTTTTCCGCCACACCCATAGTTGATAAAACGAGGGAAATCATAATGAGACTACAAAGAAATCATAATGAGATGCTAGAAAGATACTAGTAATATTCTATCTCGGCTAACACTAAAATGTGAATTGCATGTTAGTTCACTTCAAAGCGAACTTTATTTTAGTTGTTGGATTAAAAAATATGGTAATTGGTTACAGTTTCGATATTTTTTAGAAGTTGTGAGTCCAATGTAGGACTTCTGTACAAAAGTTGTGACACTCTTTAACGACTTTTGAGTGTGTTATTTATATTGTTTAGAAGTCGGATTTTCAATGTACGAATTCTAGATGTGTTAATTTTTAAATTTAGAAGTCGTGAATCCAATGTACAACTTCTGTATAGAAGATGTGACACTCTTTAGAGACTTCTGAGTATGTTATTTATATTGTTTAGAAGTCATATTTCTAATGTATGACTCCTAAGTGTGTTTTTTTGAAATGTAAAAGTCATGATTTGCTTTAACGATTTCTACAAGTAGTTTAAAATTGTTCAGTGGATGTTGAATTTTTGCATACCGACTTCTAAACTTGCAAAATGTGTCCTCATAGAAGTCGTAGATTGAGAAATCCGACTTCAAAAAAATATAAGTAACACACTCAGAAGTCGTTAAAGAGTGTCACAACTTCTGTACAGAAATCTTACATTGGACTCACAACTTCTAAGAAATATCAAAACGGTAACCAATTACCACATTTTTTAATCCATCAGCTAAATCATAGTTCGCTTTGAAGTGAACTAACATTCAAATCACATTTTAGTGCTAGTCGAGATAGAATATCTCTAACATCTTTCTAGCATCTCATTATGATTTCTTTGTAGCGGTCATTATGATTTCCCTCATTTTATCAACTATATATGGTGGAAAGACATATCTAAGAAGTTTTAGCATCTAGAGTGATTCACTCTCAGTCATGTATTATAATTTTAGATATTGATAGATGAGCCAATTAGAGTGGACAACTTCTATATAGAAGGTGTGACACCCTTTAGAGACTTCTGAGTATGTTATTTATATTATTTAAAAGTTGAATTTCTAATATACGACTTATGAGTGTGTTACTTTTGAAGTGTGAAAGTCATGGTTTGTTTTAATGACATTTACAAGTAGTTTAAAATCGTTCACTAAATATCGGATTGTTGTATTCCTACTTCTAAACTTGCAAAATGCCTTCTATCTCTTCTATCTCATGTATATTCAGTGTAATACAAGTTTTGATAATTGAGATGTTTTCTCCAAGAAGTTCCAAGAATCTTTACTTAAAAATAAATTTTTTCTCGATAAAATTATAGGGTGTAATTCTAATTCTTTTCTTGCTTTATTTGTCACCCACTATCTTTGTTTGCATAAATTGTTTCCACAGTGCTAATTTTACAGTTTCTCAACATATAATTATTAGAGAACTTAATTCAATTATATCCCTTTTCGTTTCATTATATTCTGTTATATACCATTACAGTCCACTCAGTATAAAAATCTCAAAACACGAGAAGACATGAAGGGAAAAAAACTTACTTCAATCAATTATGAAATAATATACTGCGCCAATTAGTATTTTTATCTAAATATATATGGGTCTACCAGTTCAGTTTTATGTTATTGATTAACAGAACCTAAATTATATATTTTGAACTTATTAAATTGAAATGCTTCAAAATTTATTTTATTTTCAAATTAAATCTGATGCCGAAATATGACATGCTCATATAGCTACTCCACTTCTCATTATCTAATATACACTGTCGATGTGTTTTTTATTAGTCTTCGTTCGCGTGTTTGTCCATAGAAATATATAATAGGATTGCTTTAAGAGAAGAAAAACAAAAGGTGTCCCAGGGAAATTTCTTCGTGTACTCTAGATTTACTAATAAAATATACCGACGGTTGATATTCACACTAAAGGTTATCTTTATTTGATATATTCTAAGAGTAAGTTAAAAAAATTAACTTTACATCTTTATATGAAAATCAAATGGTTTCGATCTAATGATTAATTCAAATCATGTGAAACATTCGATTTACGTAAAATATGTGCGTAAGTTTGAGATATGTTTTTTAACTTATTCATAAAGTAAATTAATATCTTATATATATGTGTTTCTCTATTAAAAAAAGAAAAAATATATGCACCACTATATATGAATTTTACACATAATTATTATATCACTTATTATTAATTTATAATTATATTTGAATATTCAAAAAAAGTAATTTAAGTGATGATGAATGATTGAATATATATAAATCTTCATAATAAATAATACATGTTCATACAGAAAAACATAGTAGGTAGCAATATAAATATATAATATGACTGCTTTAAGGGAAGAAAAGCAAGGGACCCCACGGAAACCTATTCGTGTAAAACGCGGAGCATTACTTATTGAGCAAAATCTTGTTAGACTAAGTTTTGTCTAATGTATACTATTATCTATGTGTATTATTTTTTATTTAAGACTCGATGATGATAATATAGATGATATACTAAATGTATAAAAGTTGTCACATATTTACATTTTTTAATAGTTATTTTATGTTAAAGATTGAGATTAGTAAGAAAAATATATTTATTTGATGTATGTGAAAATACATTATACTACATTTAAATTCTTATCTAAATTGCCATTTTAATAAATTTTATTGCACTATCACTTAATTTATATTAATTATGAGTTATTTATTGTTTTATACAAATTTGATGATAATAGCTTCCAAAGAGGGAAAATGTCGTATAAAATATATAATTTAATTATGATAGCTTACTTGCTAGAGGAGAAGAAATACTAAAGGTTAAAATTTTCTCGAGTATTAAAAGAAATATATTAAAATAAAAACAAAATATATAATTTAATTATGTGATGTAACACTTTAAAATTTTCACTTTGAGGAGAATTCTTTTCCAATAAATATGTATTTATCATTTCTCAATTGTTATGATTTAATTATTAGCCCACATTGCAAGTTAGTTTCTATCTCCAATTGTCCCTCTTCCATCTCCACCACCATTAAAATTACAAATCATCCATCCAAATCAAAAAATTTGCATCACTAAAGAAAGAACTGAAGCCTTTAGAGAAAATAAGAACATGAATAAAACTACACTAATTAATTCAAAAAACATTAAAATACACAGATATATAGATTCTCCAACCAATTTGAATAATATGATATGACAAACTATTCATTAAATTGAAGAAACATAACTGATTTGGGGCAATTTGTTGCAATCAATGATATCTTTATTCATTACTTATCTTTTTTCATCAATTATTTGTCTGCTTTCTAATGTAGTTTTCAATACAGATTTGTAAGTATAATTGTTCACCTGTTCCTGCACCCACCCCACCTTACATCATTTTTTTTTTCAAAAACATGAAAAAATAAAATATCAAAGATATATACGAGATGAGATGGAGTGTACATATAATTAATCATTAAATAATGAATTTAATATTTATGTAGTGTTAAGTTAAACTTATTTTGCATGAACAAGAACAATACATAATTTATCATTTATGTGTGTTATTTATATTTTAGTATCATTCAATAATAATTAACAATAATAAATGATAAAAATATAAAAACTCTTACATTTAGTATTCTCTCATAATATGTAGTTCATCAGTTCCAAAAGTTTTAATATTTTGGAGAAATATTAAATAAGAGAATAATTTGAAGTAATAAAATATAAATTTATATGGGAATAATATGAAAAGATTAAGATATAAAAAAGAATGTAATATTTATGTATTATTGGTCTAGAGATTTATATAAATTTATTATATCATCCACCATTTATTTAGATTACTTGTTTGAGTAGTCAAATGTAATTAAATATGAACGGTGAATAATATATTAATAAATTGATAAAGTATAAAATTTATACATTGTCATAGCATACATGTTTTTCTCATAAAAAATACAGAATTGAGATTAATAAATGCATATGCAACTTTTATGTGTATGATCTGGCTATAAATAGACAGTGAGAATATCATCCTATCCATCCCAACAAAAAGGCAAAGAAAGTGAAATATTTAAAATGAGACCTTCTCTGGCTTTGCTTCCTCTTCTCTTCCTTTTCTTGGTATGTTCTCATTTTTATTGTTTCCTGCTTCTATTAATTACCCTATCTTCTCATATTATTAGTTGTTTATTGCCTTATTATACAAAATATGGATCCAAATGATTTGGGTTTAATAACATCAATCGAGACTCAAATAAATTGGAGTAAATGAAATGAAATAAGCTTGACAAGTTATGGAGCAAAGAACAGCGTTTTATATAAGCATAATTTACTTAAAACTTGTTTCATTTGAAGGTTGATGGATTGGACTTCTTTATTTGCAAAATAATATACTCCCTTAAATGTGGCAAAACTTTAAAAATATGAGGAGGATCCATTTAGAGTAAGTTTTTTAAACTTACTGTCTATCATAGCCATTAATTCTAGAGAAATTCAATAATTCAAGTAGTGAGTAAATCTAAATTATTAGATGTCCATAGAATTAATGACTATGATAATGAGTAACCAAAAACTTGTTTTTTAGTGTTTTGTCTAACAAATTAACTATTTATCAATATGTATCTTTCATTTGTTACTCAATTATAAATCATAGCATTTTAACTTTTTTTATATATACTACGCATAATACTTGTTGGGTACATTAAAAGTATTAGTCATTCTAGGGATAAAGAACTAAATTTTTACAGAATGTATGATTATATCTTTCAACAAGTGTCGCTCTTATAAATTAAACAATTAATAACATTTTGATCATCATGAGATCTAGCAAAATCTTATACTATTAGACCAATATCTTGTTGGTTATGAGATAATAATTTCATAAAGTTTTACTATTTTTATAATAAGGAGGGTGAAGTATTGATTTTGAACTCAGATTAAAAAAAACTACATTTGCATTTAATAATCTGTTACTATAAATTATTAAGTGTATTACTGTAAATTATAGGTAATCAAATTATTATTTATCATTTATTTGTATTATTTTTTTTGGAAGAAATTGTAATAATAAAACATAAATAATAGATGATTAAATAATAATGTATAAAACTCATACAATTTTTCATTCCTCATGTGATCATAACATGGCTAAATTTATTGGCAAATCAAATTTCAACACAACATCATTTAATGATATGAAAAATGTTAGAGAATTAAACTTAAACTTTTTGCTAATTGAGTTGAAAGTATAGTTTTTTTTATTATTAAATGTATTATCTCATTTGTATCAATTTTGTTTTATCTTTCATCTCATCAAAATCCAGCAGAGCTTTACATCATTATTATATAAAATGTTGTTTATGATATAAAATGTTGTTTATGAACTAATTACCTAGTGGGAATTGGGATAGTAACATCTGACTGACATATTTTTTTTTCCGAAGATTGTTGCTATTGTAGAATCGAGAAAAGATCCAGGAGAACATATCATGAAAGATAAGAAATTACAAGAAGAAACTCAAGGCCTTTTGAAATTGAATGCTGATATACAATCCGAGAACAACCCCAAGAGTCACGAGCAACATGTTGAAGATTTAATGCAGAAATGTGATGAAGAGCATACCATAGAAAAAAAGGTGCTCACAACAGATTTTGAACCAAGACCAAATTCAGTTTATAATGATGAAAATGTTGATACCAAGGAAAATAAGAAATTTGTCAAGGATTTTGAACCTAGGCTAAGTGTCACTCGATATAATCCAGTGAACACCGAGTTTGAACCTAGGCCGAGTGCCACTAAGTATAATCCAATGAATAGTGATTTTGAACCTAGACTAAGTGTCACTCGGTATAATCCAGTGAACACTGAATTTGAACCTAGGCCGAGTGCCACTAGGTATAATCCAGTGGATAGTGATTTTGAACCTAGACTAAGTGTCACTCGGTATAATCCAGTGAACACTGAATTTGAACCTAGGCCAAGTGCCACCAGGTATAATCCAGTGAATAGTGATTTTGAATCTAAACCAAGTGCCACTCGGTATAATCCAGTGAGCACTGAATTTGAACCTAGGCCAAGTGCAACTAAGTATAATCCACTGAATAATGATTTTGAACCTAGACCAAATATCAGCGGATATAATCCAGTGAACACTGAATTTGAACCTAGGCCAAATGCAACTAGGTATAATCCACTGAATAATGATTTGAACCTAGACCGAATGTAAGTGGATACAATTTGGTGATTAATGATATTGAACCCAAGTAATAAAACCCAACTAAGTATGATGTGTAGATGAGAAAGAGAAGATATGCATGAATGTAACTAAATAAGATCGCGTGTTTTGTTTTTATGTATCGTATTATATCCAGTAGTATTATGGTGTGATTTATCATCCTTTATGAATAACGTAGATTACATATGTAAAATAATTGGTGGTCTACAACGAAATAGTAGGGTGATCTCTTCCTTGTAATTTGTATCTTTTGTTTAATGATGAAATTATTGATAACTTCATTACAATTATTGGCATGCTTGTTTACAACATGAAGATTTTATGTTTGAAGCATATATTATAGTAGATGGAGATTATTTTTGAAATGCAAGCAGTTAGAGTGATTCTGCATAATTATTTCTAAGTTGTTCAATACATCTCATCTCGTGAAATATGAAGAAAAAATGAACATAAAATGATGAAACAATCCATACCAAAATGTACACATCAAACATGTTTTACCCCAAAACATTGCCCTATTCTGTTGTGCGATTAGCGATTTTGAACTATCAACTGAACCCAAAGACAAACTTATTGAAGGAGAACAAAAACTTGCATGGAAAGAGATAAGTCACATTATATTTAGAGTTTAGATACAAGTGTATTTATGTTTTTTAATATTAACATTTATGACTAAATTTTAATTGAAATTAAATTTTTAATGTGTTGACAATGTTTTATTAATTGTTTTCACGTCACATCATATGCTCCAATTACATGATGTGTAGTGTCAAGTTTTGATAGCAACCTAAGAACTATTGATTAAGTTTTTCAATAAAATCAAGGCATCACATAGTACTTACACAACCTTTTTTGGATGCACCATAAATGCAATACTTTCCTATAAAATAGGAAAATAACTAAATTTACAGACACACATTTTTAATAGTTTTCATAAGAATTACCCTCGGTTAATATTCCTTTTGAGACACGAAAGTCACTTGTGGAATTATCATATTACACCTATCAACTAGTTGATAAACTATTTCATCCAAACCCTTCATGTCTAAGTTGATAATTTTTTTAAAAGAGAAAACTGTATCATCCATATGTATACATAAATAGTTTCGGAGAACTTCAATGTTATTTACCAGAGTTTGAAATTTATGTACCCCAATGTAAAAAAATATTATAAAAGTAATTTATATTTATTATTCATTTTTATTATTTTTATTTTATAGTTAATATGCGAATGATATATATATATATATATATCAAATTCTTGTTATAGTTATAAGATAATAAAATATGAGATTAATATCTAAATATTAATAATATAATAGTTTATGAGAGAGCAAAAAATAATGTGAAAGTATTTAAATTTTATATATTATCTGCATCATTTATTATTAATATTTAATTATTATTTACTCTTCAAGAAAAAATGTTTAGATAATATAATAAGTGTGAATATAGGTATTATTTACAACACTAGTTTATTACACCATAAATATATTATGAAAGTATATGAGTTGATATGTTAACTATCCATTATACTAAATTAGCATCTTCTTCATGCACTTCCTCTATAGTAATACTCTTGGTAGTAACTTATTGGTCATAATTTTTTTTACCTTTCTCATAACTTTTCTTATACCCAAAGCATTCTCCAGTTATGCATAATAAAACCACTGTCATTGACGTATATCTTCAGAACCGAAATACAGTTACACTCATCGCATTTCACCTATCACCCTCTTCTCTCCATGGAGGAGAAACGCCGTGACGCTACTCCTCATCTTCCATCCGCGGCCAATTCCCCGGTATCGGAACCAGCCACCACGCGCCGCCGTGCCGGAGGCCGGAAGAGGAAGTCCAACGCTCTCAACGCTTCCAATTCTTCTCTCCACCCTCCTCCCTTCCACAATGGTCCCTTGACTAGAGCTCGTCAAATCCCCGCCAACCTCTCCTCCGCTGCCGCTGCTTCGTCTTCGGCGGCAAGTGGCGGTTCCGCTTCTGCCCCTGCCGTGGTGAAACACTCGGAACGTGCGGCGCAGAAACAAGGTCCTGGCGGAGATTCGGTGGTGGTGGCGGAGGAATGTAAGGAGAGCGACTTGGAGTCCGTGGAAGCTGCGACTGAAGCTGAATTCGAAGCTATTAGATCTCGTGGAAACAATGCTCATGCTGTTCCTACTCATTGTGGTGAGGCTTTGTGTCTGTTATGGAACCCTAATTCGTCTATGTTTTGTTTTGAGACTTAAATTCCGGGTTCGCTGCAATTAATAGTGTTAAATACATTGTGTATTTTTAATTTGAATTGCCCTATGTAGTAAGTATGCGTGGTTGATTGAAAATTGGAAGTGTTTTTCCCTTTATATGTCAGGTCTTTTAATTTGAAGCAGCACTAGAAAAACAGCAGGGTTGATGCAGGAAGTTGTGTGTGGTTTTGAATTTTGTCATGAAGTTAGTAAATATGATATATATGAAGTATGAGCGTAGAGATCAAATTATTTTCTCCCTCGTCCCTTAGAAAAAGGAAAAAGAAAAACGGTGACCTATAAAAAGAGAGAGCACAGCTAGGATTTCCATTGCAATATACATGTATTCAATGACACTGCAACTCAAGCTTGCTGTGAGTAAAAGCATTATGATGTGCACAGGCTGCACACGATAAGAAAATGGACAAAACTCACATACAGTTCCATAGATACTAATGATATTGGTGACGTATTAAAATGTGACACATGTATATTTTTATCACATAATTAGTATTGGGCACTTACATCGTTACTACTTCCTATTATTTTTTCTCTCTCTCATGCTAGAATTGATCTTTCTTCAATATTCTTATATCTAAGCCAGCACAGGAAGGAAAAACAAAAGCTCAGCTTCCAGGGTTCTTTTCATCTTCATCAAAAATTATACCCATCTCATGTTAACCAAAATATTTTCAGCACTGTTATGCCCATTGTCATCATGTTCACAACAAAAAAACCCATGTTCAATAATTCTGAGCATTTAATATGTGTACACAGATAGTGTAAGTATTTTTTACACTATCAACAAATCATCCAGCATTGTTTATTAACCACCATTGACTCTCAAACAAAAGTAATACAAATCAATGGTAGATGATGTGCTGATAGTATAAAAAAGTTTCCACTGTCGGTACACCAATTTTTAAGCTTTATTAGTAAGTATTAAATCTATACACTAACACGTTCATTTGGATTACTTTGTCTGAAAAATCTATGATATTAAAAATAAACACTAGATGATACAGTGACAATATAAAAAACTCTTATATTGTCAACGTATACATCATTTTCTCATTTAGAAAAGCCCCAAAATGTGTTTGGTTTGAGGAGATTAGAGTGAAGGGAAAGGGGCGGAAATGATTCTAATTAAAATCCTCCATTTGAGTCATTAAAATCCTTATGCTCCTTTCTTTCCCTTCCATTTAATTAAAATTATTCCACTTGTCTTCCCTCCCCTCCCCACCCCATTCTTAAACCGAACCAAACAGTGTAATAAAAACCAGCAAATCTATATGTTATTCACCAACCAGCACCCTAGGCGTTACTCATGAGTCTTGAGTAAACCTTTTCCCAATCCCAAAAGCCCTCAAGTCAAAATTTTACAGAAGTTGAGAAAGCCTAATCTGAAAATCATGGCTAACATCATGAACGTGAAAGGATCAATGAAATATAGTTTGCGTTGAAAACAGTAGGCTTTCCACGCTGCAGCTTCTATTAATTTTGTTCTCTCCGAAAATAGTTCTCACAAGATGAACCCTAACGTGCTTATCTGTTTGCAGCTTCTGCATATTTTATTACTCTAACGTCTTTACATGCTTATGTGTGAGATAGAGTTGAATGGCCGAAGCTCCTCAAAATAAGGCATGAAAGTAAAACATTGCTGCTCAGTTTCTGCTGAATGTGGGTGACTAATGAAAGCTATGCAAAATATTGATTAGGTAAGCAAAGAATATTAAGCAATGAAACATGACTTGAGAATGATCTTATGCTGTTTCTTTCACAATTTTAGAATACGATGCAAGTAGAACAACTAATCTGGTGAATTAACACATAAACCAAGCAAGCACCCAACAGATAGCACTGGGCCAATTTGTTTCTTTAGCAAACACTAATGTACAAAGAAGCCTCATAGACAACAATGGCTAAACAGGACAATATCATTTTGAGCAATATGCTTTATTTGTATTCAAAGGAAAATCTCTATATTCAGCACTCACATCCAGTTGCCCGTTGCTGACTGCTGCTTCCAACATCAATTGTGTCTGGCAGGTATCTACAACAAAACCCAAAACGTGATATCAATAACACATCCAAATAATAAAGAGGTACCAAAGGGATATTACTTGAAACATGCACCATACTCATTTGCAGGGTACGACTTACATATAGACAAACTAACATCCGATACTAATTCTCACAGCAATTGCAATAATGTAGATAAAGATTTAGATACCTAGGACTCTTCATATTTAAATGTATTATCGCATTGCAGTATCTAGGGGAGATTATACTCACCTCCCCTGAGGCCTAACAAGACCAAAATGTTACCTGAGCAGTCAACACCATCTCATAATCATAGATCTAACTCAAATGTAGATGTGCCTTAGCATGTTCATGTATATGAAAGAAGTCAAGAAGAGATACACATGTCTAAGAACTTACAGCTCTTCCTCTTCCCCACTTTTAAGGGCATTCTTTGCTATGCATTGGAATGCTTCTTCAACATTAACACCTTCCTTGGCAGATGTCTCAAAATATGGGATATTTCCTTTTGATGCACACCAAGCCCGAGCCTTCTTTTCTGAAACCTGCAACATAACAGAATGAACTTGTTCATCTATTTAGAAGTATATGCTTGATAATTTTGTGTTGTGAGCATGAATGTATCACATGCATGCAAGTTTCTGAAAGAAAGGAAAGAAACATGGAAAACTTAAGCAGGGGATAAACATACCACTCGACTGTTCCCACCATCAATATCTACCTTGTTTCCAATAACAACAAAAGGAAAATTCTCTGGATCAGAAGGACTTGCCTGGCAAAGTAATCACGGATCTTAATATTTATAAAATCACTAGAGCATTGTTAGTGGTAATTTAAACTGAGAAATTTATCCAGAAAAATGAACACAAGCATACCTGAATCAGAAATTCCTCCCTCCAGTTATTAAGGTTTTCAAATGACTTCAATGAATTAACATCATATACAAGAACACAACAGTCAGCCCCACGATAGAAAGCAACTCCTAAGCTTTGGAACCTTTCCTGGCCAGCTGTATCCCAAATCTGCAATGTTATGAATACAAAAAATTTAAAAAGAAAGAAAACAGATTTTTACTATTGTAACTAACTGTTTAACTTAAAACTTAAAGGTAATTTTAAGATCTAGAATAGGCTGAAACATAATGTGCACGAGGAACATAGTTACAGATACATATAACTCACTTGTAATGTAACATACAAAAAACTCCATCTCTGTCACAATCTCTGCAGGAGAGTATCTTTTTTGTAATAAAACTAAATATTTAATATTCTAAGAGATAGTGGACTTAGTTTATAATGCATTTTTACTAGTTTTTAACTCCTTATCCTCAGCCTAAGAATACCCAATTACATATACCAAAGATGATCAATGTTTAAACTAATAGATCACTAAAGTAATTCATTTGAATCCACAAGGTGAAGACATACTATAAATCTATAATGACATTAAATCAAAAATACAATGAACAATTTCGCAGAAATGGCAGGAAACAGCACTTTCAGCTACCCACAGGCTACATTACATGCACAAGCCCATTTTCAGTAACAGTGAAGAACCAATAGGTTTCAAGACACTCTAGGATTTAGGCATTCTAACTCTAAAAGGGGCAATTGGAGAGAAATTTAGTCCAAATGGAAAAAATATGATATATAATATCATCCAACATCAACGTGTTCAATCTCATTCATTGAGGAGGTTGTGACCTAAGATTATTTAGCTAAGTCAGTATGCAAAACAATGCATTAGATAACATATAAGTAGAATAAAAAAGATATGACTCCAACACAAAATGATTTTGCTCTTCGTGACCCCCTCTCCCCCTATGTGGTCACTTTCATTCAATACTAGAACAAGATAAGAACAGACAAGCACTATTGACAAACCTGTAAGGTGAAAAGCCTATCTTCAAATTGCACTTCTTTGGTTAAAAAATCAGCTCCAATGGTTGCCTTATACTGATTGCTAAACTTCTTATTCACATATCTAAAATATATAAGTTACGGAAACTAACAGTCTATAGATATTCAGGATACAGGACACTAGGAAACATAAAATTGAAAATTATTAAGGGAAAATTACACTGAACTCTTAAGAGGTTTAACTTAATTACTCTCAACATCAACTTATGCTATCATCAAACTTGATCTACACATAAAGTGTGGTGATTGAAGTTACACTGACCTCTTACTTAAGGAGGTATGAGATGTAATCAAGAGTGGCTAATGTAATTTCCAGAAAGTAAAATAATTAAATAGCAAGATATTTGTTTCTGCAGAAGGATACTGATTCATCAAAGATGTTTTTCCCACCCTGCAAAACATCAACATTACGATGTTAAAAACGAAGTAGAAACTATAAATCTCGCAGCACATAAATCAACTTAGCAAGATAGTAAGTGTAAAAAATGAATTGAATTATGGTAGCGAAGTTTCTTATGATCCAAATAAAAGCAATATATACATGGCGAATTTGTGTACACTGCATCATTCAATCACGTATTTTCAGATCGTCAACAAAATTAAACAAGTAGCAATTCGTATCAGGAAAAAATAAAAATCAGCAGAAAATGACAAAATTATTGGGAGAAATCGCTATAATTGAATGAATTGGGCGAATCGGTAGTATAAAAGGGGATCGTGGAGTTAGATAAGATGCGAGTATTGGTTAAAAGCGTAAAGGCTAAAAGAAGTAAAGAATCGATGGAAAAAGAAACCTAATAATGGAAAAGAAGAGAGAGAAAGAGAAACGAACCCGCTGTCACCGAGAATGATGACTTTCAAAAGAGTTCTTCTACGAGAAGGCATCGTCGTCGTTGATAATGGAATGGATCGGAATCGGAATCGGAATCGGAGGAAGAATCGATTAAACCACCTTTCTCTTTTCTCAACTTATATTAGCTCTGATTATGAACCTTCACCGACCTTTCTACTATTCTATCTCTAATTTTCTATGCGACCGCTTTCTCTTCACAGGGAATATTCCTTCCGATGCATTATTTCACGTGTTTTCTCTTCTTTTTTTACATTGAAACTCATTTTTTATCCCTTACAAATTTAAATGTGTGATTATTATTCGTAGTGTTGTTAAAACCGTACGGTTAGGGTATAGATATAATAATATGCTGGTTAATTTAAATGTGTGAATATAATAATACATTAATTCAACAGGTGGTTTAGTAATTAAATCGTATGTTGGTTAAATCGGACATATCTGCTTATATATATACATAGATCTCTATATATATAGGTAGATACTCAAATTTATAATTCATATTTATAATCTACTCAAAATTCAAAATCAACTTTAAATCTTTAACAAATTCAAAGTCTAAATTGCAAAACATATTTCAATCCAAAAGTATAACTTAACAAATGCATAATATAAATAAATGACAAACAAATAAATTTTGGAGTTTTAACATTAACACCAAGAAGTCAAAGTTGTCTTATATCGAGGTTCCATTTTTGCACCAAATCTTGCATTCAGACAGTAGACTCCAAGATTACACAAATGTCAGTGAGATTACACATCAATGTTAGAAACCAAAATGTGTAATTTGTGTATTTCTTGAAGTGTTGGAAAGAATGGCCACTATGTAATGAGTTTTTAAGTTGTTAAGTTTTAAAAAAAAATGTGTATAAACCGATCGGTTTAGTCAAATTTCAGTCGGTTCACCAGTTTTCAACCGATTTTGATACTTGGTCGATTTACATTCGTACCATATCGGTTAGGGGTCCAGTTCACCGGTTTTCTGATTGAACCGACCAATATGATACGATTTTTATATCACTGATTATTTGATTCATGTTCAAACTAATATTCAATTATTTTCTATCAGATATCATACAAAATGTTTAAAATACAAATTTGGCTTGTATTCAATATTTTCATAGACCATTTTGGTTTTACAAATTTTCATAAGCAAATTAATACAAGTAAAACTTTTTGAGTACAAGAATAATCTTATATGTACCTCATATTTTATTTGTCCCGAATGAAATTATTTTTTATTGGTTTCATCCTTAATACAAGAAATATAAATATTTTATATTTGTATAGGTCAAACTAAAATAAGAATGAGCTTGGGTTGGATAAAATTAATAAATTTGGATTATAAATTTACCATTGAGGCAAGAGTGATTGGCTTAAAAATTGCTTGATTAAAAGATTGAACATGAACATCATGACCAATGTCATTTTATACAAGAATGCATATGAACATAAATAATAAATAACAATCAAATAAACAATAGGTTATGTTGAGAGAGCACATAAGGAACTTAGACGCATTGAACTGGTCATTAAGGATTTATTTAAAAGTTGAATTTTGGAGGGAAATGAATTTAAAGTTCCAATTAAATAGTTTTATTAATAAAATAAAAAGTATTTGATTAGTTGTAGCATAAGATTTTTGGAGTTAATTTACCCTTGCATGATTACGGTCCTTTGTCAGTGCTACTGTAGCACATAGTCGCCAAAAGTTTGTCTGCATTTTTCATGTATCATAACTCGAGTTGGAAAATAAAATGAAAGGAATTTTATGAAATTAATGTATAAAGAAGCATTTGTTTCGTTACCCAATAAAATTTAGAGAAAGAATCAGATAAATTGAAAGGATATTATGCATAACCAAATAATAGGAAACTAAAATTAAAGTATATTGTGATATATATATTTCAAAATAAATGTATCATTATATAACACAAAAAAACAAGCCATTTAAGTCAAAAAGTCTTATATTAATCAATAGTTAATCGTATGTATTTAAGCGACACTTGTTAATAGAGATAACTATACATCCCAAAATGATTTATTATTTATCCACAAAGTAATACAAAAAATGTATTTTAAGAGAATGTATGACATTGTGACGAGTTATAAAGGTAGAACTTGAAATCTATTCCAAAAATACAATAGATATAAATTTAAAACTCATACATTCACACTCAATTGCTTAGGCTTGGATGGATTTTGCACAAGCGGAGTTAGTGAGATATACTACAGAAATGGTAATGATGATAACTATGACAATTATGTTATTTTTGTCAGTAGTATTTTTCATGTTATGAAAGGTAATTAAAATCTTGAAATTAAGGTGAAAAATTCAAATAAATTTAAATAATTTATATTACATCTTTGTATAAAAGTGCACAGCTGAAGTATACAAATGATGTAAGAAGAATGAGAAAATTGTGTTGTAATAAGAAATAGAAGAGGGCTTTGTATGTAGTTGTAGGAGAAAGTGGATACAATTGAACCTTTATAAAAGTAGATATTACAACTGTTGCTTTAGTTCAAATTAACTTTAAAACATGATAATTAAGATTCACCAATCTCAAAACTTCATGTATATTAATTACATGGATAAACGGTCACATATTAATCAAATAAGTACAATAATATGAAACATAAATAAAGTAAAATTGAAAAGGGTAATTCATTCGCACCAATAAAAATAAAATATGACATATGTATTATTTCATTTAGTTTTAAAAAATAATTAAAAATAATACACATCATACTTTTATTGGTGGTAAAAAATAATTTATTTTCGAGAATATATTTTATCCTTTTCATTTTTTACCGTAAAAATAAAGTGAAATAAAATAAAACTCAACCTCACCCGAGGGTAACACGGTAGTATCCACTTTCTCCTACAACTTCATACAAAGCCCTCTTCTATTCTTATTACAACACATTTTTCTCATTCTTCTTCTTACTTCATTTGTAAACTTCAGCGTTGCATTTTTATACAAAGGTTGATTTGCTTCATTGAGAGAAAAACAAAGGTTTTCAGATCTCAGAATTTCACATACTCCGGCGATGTCTCAGCCACTCGTGAAGAAGGACGATGACCGCGACGATGAAGGTATTTCTTTCATTCTTCACCGTTCGATCTGATTTATAACATTCTTGTGCTTACGTTTTAGTTTCACTTTGTTTACACTATTGGTTCACTCTCCACGGATTACAGATCCATTGTTTAATTCTCATTCATAATTGCATTTCCCTTGTGGTTTGTTTAGATCACCGTAATTTCGTTTTGTTTAGTGCTTTTTGAAATCTGAATTTATTGCTTCATTGTCTCTCGTTTGATCTGATTTGGATTCTTCATGGTTTATGGAAAAATTGAATTGATCCAGGAATCTGATTTGCAATGCAGATATTTAATTTTGTGCAATTGGTAATTTGATCAAGTGTAAAAGTTTTTTTGACGAGTTTATGGATAATTAAATTGATATTTTTTTTGGTTAACAGCTGAGTATTCCCCATTTATGGGAATTGAAAAGGGGTCTGTTCTTCAAGAGGCCAGGGTTTTTAATGACCCGCAACTAGACGCTAGGAGATGCTCACAGGTTCTTTTGTTTTTTTTTTAAATTTATCTTGAACTACAGAATTTATCTGTTCTGCAATTGAAATTTGAACCATTTATGCTTGTTTTCTGTTTTCGTAGGTTATCACAAAACTTTTATACCTCCTGAATCAGGGAGAGTCATTTACAAAGGTCAGGAGTTTTTCCTCACCTCGTTGAACTTGTCCATTTTTTAGATCATTGCTAATTTATACATCTACTTTGCAGACTTATGTTAGAATCATTATTAATCCACTTTTGGTAATTTGTTCTTGCTGCATTTTTATAGGTCGAAGCCACAGAAGTGTTCTTTTCTGTGACAAAGCTTTTCCAGTCTCGTGATCTTGGGTTAAGGAGAATGGTTTATTTGATTATAAAGGAACTCTCCCCCTCTGCAGATGAGGTTTCAAATTCATACTCCATTTTATTATTTTTTTCAGAGCCATATATTACAAAGTTAGATCATGTTTAACTTTATGTTTTTAAGGTTATTATCGTCACAAGCTCTCTCATGAAGGACATGAATAGTAAGACTGATATGTATAGGGCAAACGCCATTCGTGTGCTATGTCGTATCACGGATGGAACCCTCCTTACCCAAATTGAGCGGTATTTGAAACAAGCAATTGTAGATAAGAATCCAGTTGTTGCAAGTGCAGCCCTCGTTAGTGGCATTCATCTACTCCAGGTATTATTAATATATATTTGCAATTCCTTATAGTTGCATATTCCATTTAAGTTGCATATTCCATTTAAGTTGCTTGCTTATTTATGCCTTCCTTTTCAGACAAATCCTGAGATTGTAAAAAGGTGGAGCAATGAGGTTCAGGAAGCTGTTCAATCAAGAGCAGCTCTTGTACAATTTCATGCACTGGCTTTGCTACATCAGGTGCGCTCCATGAATGGTTTGATAATCATCAGGTTTTTTGGTGTATTACAATAAATTCTACTGAAAAATCAAAACCCTGTCTGTCTATCATCACCTCAGATCACTTAACATGTTAGTGTTCAAATATAAATAATTGTTTGTTGGGTTATGTGGCAAGATTACTTACTTTGTCTATTTTTTTGGTTTACCACACTATCACAGTTAAAAATTCATTGAATAGCAATAGGATGTCGTATATTCTTCTAAAGTCCTCTTATGACTTTCCGTGTCATTTAGTTTTGATCATTGCTTTCTCATGATCATACTTTTATTAACATATTCAGAAAAAATAAGTTATAAACAGAATATTACTCATGTCGATTATAACATCGCAGATACGGCAAAATGATCGATTAGCTGTTAGCAAGCTGGTTACCAGCTTGACAAGGGGAACTGTTCGCTCACCTTTGGCCCAATGCCTTTTGATCCGTTATACAAGTCAGGTGTGTTTCCATTTCATTCATAGCTGTAATTGTGATGATATTTATTTGCATAATCTTTATGTACTATACTTTCTGCAGGTCATTCGCGAGTCAGGAAATAATACACAATCAGGGGACCGCCCCTTCTATGATTATCTTGAGAGTTGTCTTCGTCACAAGTCAGAGATGGTGATTTTTGAAGCTGCCAAGGCAATTACAGAGCTCAATGGAGTAACAAGCCGAGAATTAACTCCAGCAATTACTGTACTTCAGCTCTTCTTAAGTTCTTCTAAGCCAGTCTTGAGATTTGCTGCTGTCCGCACCTTGAACAAGGTTAACCCTCTTTAATTTTAATTACATAAATGAGCAGAAATACTCGATTTGTCTTGGTCAAACTTCACTATTATTGTTTTCATTTACAGTTATTGTTTGGCTTTGAACCTTGCAGGTGGCAATGGCACACCCGATGGCAGTCACTAACTGCAACATCGATATGGAAAGTTTAATCTCGGACCAAAACAGAAGCATTGCCACACTTGCTATTACTACTCTCTTGAAGACAGGAAATGAATCAAGTGTGGACCGTCTTATGAAGCAGATAACAAATTTCATGTCTGATATTGCTGATGAGTTCAAAATTGTCGTTGTTGAAGCAATAAGATCATTGTGTTTGAAGTTCCCATTAAAATATAGATCTCTGTGAGTATGTGTCATTTTATGTGTTTCTTTCCTCCAGATGGTGCATTTTTCACTTGAATAATTTTCTGTAAGCCTCGGCGCAACAGTAAGGTTGTTGCTTAGTGATGAAGAGGTCACAAGTTTAAATACTGGAAATAGTCTATCTGC